>NC_051407.1:2055512-2055888 GCF_015228065.2 Penaeus monodon | reverse complement strand
TTTTGAATAATCTCCTGGAGATTCCCATTTTTACCCTCATCTCTCACCTGAAGGGCTGCAACACCACCCATGTCGAGGTCCTTTGACCGGAGGAGGTTTGGTGCCCACACAATAGCAATGTTTTTCGGCGTCATGCCTGTCTCACAGCTGTGTGCCGCTACTCTTGCCAAATGTTGCACGAGGTATTCCAGAGTTCTGAGGAGAATTAAAGGGTAATCACCTTAAAGGCTAAAAACATTATTAACTTCCATAATATCATAGTACTTGCTCTTTTATGCTTTGAAATCTTAGAACTATCACATTTCTCATAAGTCTTCAAAGAAAGCAGATTCTACTCCAATATTCTGACTGAATGTCAATATACACAACAAAACTG
>NC_051407.1:2054222-2055460 GCF_015228065.2 Penaeus monodon | reverse complement strand
CCTATAATGCGGGGGAGGCAACTGCTGAACTACATCTCTTAAATATAATAATCTGATGTCCTCATCCTGCATCACAGCTGCCACAAACTTCTCATACAATTGATAAGTCAATAAAGGGTTTGGCAGTTCTCGGAAATACATTTTGAGCACAGACGATACACAGTGGATGTCTTGTAAGATACTTTCATCTCCGTACAGATCGGGTATTCTGTCCTCGTCAAAAGCATTTCTGGAATTCCCAACCACAAGGAAATTAGATACATATTCATTAGAAGAGAACTGATGATATGAGTCTGAATTTCTTTTTTATAAATGCATCTTAAAACAGATTCAAATAGATCAATAAAGCAGAGACAGGATGAAAAAATTACCTTAGTTTCTGGATATTTGATGTTATACCCGATAACCTGTAAATGCCATCCACAATGCCATGGCCTTCTAAGAACTCTGCACAACAGCGCAGCACCATTGGGATCTCGTGGCCTGAGTTGAGGAGGTGCTCCCCCAGGTCACAGCCAAACACCCTCTCTCGTAAGATGCCAGACTGCTTCAGCTTCCTCCGTGACGGTCTTGATAGAATGAAGCTCCTACAAATTTTGAGTAAGTTCCACATTAAAAATAAATTTGTGAAATAAAAAAGAAAATAGAAGTGAGTACAATCTATATCAATATACTCTGAGAACTAATATAAATGCTTAAGATTTTAATAATAAAAATAAACATATTTTGTATCAAGGAAGTTTTTCTCCAATTTAAGCACTAGGTTTCTATTTACAAATTCATTTATGAAGACTTATCAAATCATGAAACTATATTACTCTACTTCAATTAGCTATTACAGTAAACAAAAAATAAACATCTAATAATTAGATATTTATATAAAATCCACAGATCAGGCAATAATTTACGCAACAGAAAAAAGTTCAAATATTTCCCCAGAGACCAAATCCTACGAAGACCTCTCACCTGAAGAAAGCGATGAGTTTGCCATGCTTTCTGAGCACTGGCTTGGTAGGGGCTTGAGTGCCTGAGTGGAGCGTATGGTGCTGGTGTCCTGAGGCCAGAGGAGGCTGTGTCCGCGCAGGGGGCAAGGTCAGGGTCTGCGGCTGGATTGTTTGTGGAACCTGAGGGGAAAGGTGGACGAAATTGCACATGAGAACACTGGCGGAAAGCTGCTTTATTGGTTAATTCTAATGTCTTATATACTCTCTCTCTCTCTCTTACTCATTCACACACTT
>NC_051407.1:2053504-2053953 GCF_015228065.2 Penaeus monodon | reverse complement strand
ATACTCCTTCCCGCTTTCAGCAAAAGCCAAGAAAAATTTCACAAAACTCTAAACACAAAACTGAATCACGTACCTTATCACCGATGACCTGCACGCACTCGCAAGGGAAGAACCCGACCTGGAACCCTCTCTTGCCCCTCCACCAGATGGACTCCTCCGGCGGCGGCATGTCGATCACGCTGATCATGTCGCCCACCTGTTTGGACAGAGAAAAGGGGCGCTCGTTAGCTCATGAAAAGGGGCGCTCGTTAACTCACTCTCATTGGTCGTTAGTTTATTCTTGTTTATATGTGTGACCCCGGAGGTTGATTTTAGTTTGTGCCACAGTACCCCCGGGGTTTATTCTCGTTTATCTGTGTATCTGTGTGCCCCCCCCCTGGGGAGGGGGTATTCATACTCAAAGTAAAATTTTCCTATAAATGCTGTGGTCTCCAGGTGGAGTTGCCAGG
>NC_051407.1:2053152-2053364 GCF_015228065.2 Penaeus monodon | reverse complement strand
CTCCGTCCGTCTTTAAAAAAAAACAACATCATTTTATGTTTAGACCTTAACAGTAATTTTAATGCCAGTAATAAAAAACAAAAAGAACAAAACAACAGTGCCAGTAATATCCCTGTCGTTATTATTTTCACCAACAGCGCCTTTTCCAACAATGCCTTAAAGATTAACACGAAATATCCTCTCCTCTGGTTCTTAAAGCTGTACTGATATAA
>NC_051407.1:2051999-2052999 GCF_015228065.2 Penaeus monodon | reverse complement strand
ATCAGAAATGCCTGTACGCGCGAGCCTTGGCGTCTTCCGAAAAAGGAAACATGCAAATGTCTAATCAGCGGAGTCGCCAGATAAGCGGTGTCGATTCCTTGCCCCCCCCCCTCCGCCTTCTCATTACCACGTGTTGCAGGTCATGTCACGACCCCAGCCAGCGCCAAGTGGGGTCGCCCCCTTTCCCTCCCCCCTCTTCCCCTCCCTCCCCCTTACCTCCGCGACAGGTAATAACACTCGGCGGACGGCATATGGCGAGGCAATCTCCACTTTCAAAACCGCCGCTAAATTTCACAAGGTGGAGGGGGTTGGGGGTTGGGGGGGGGCGAGCACGAGCGGCATAAACTCATTACACAAATTGGATCGGCTTGAAGGCAACACAAACGTCAAGCAGCGATAGCGAAACGCGATCAAATTATCCGTGATGGGCCGCCACGCCCTCGCAACAGCCCCCGCGTCCTCGCTCGCCCGCCCGTGTAACTGCTCCCCCGCCCACGCCCACGCCCGTGTCGCCTCCCTCGGCCTCGCACGTTCTCACGCCGCGTCCTACCTGAGCCTTAGGGAGGACTCGAAAATAATTAACAAATATCTCGAATATCTATTACATATTCACTCGTATGTTTATCCTCTTTATCTGTGTTTATCTCGCTTATCCCTCTCCCGCCATTAGTCGAGAGTTCGGGCCAGCACTCGAGGCCTGGCTGGCGCTCAAGGCTCAGATAGAAAGGGTGAATCACTCGGAGACTCCGCGCTGCCGCCGTGCACTGATATCGCCGATGGAAGATAAGGGCGACGGGTCTCTCACTATCTGCAGCCGCGCGTCGACCCGAGAGCGTCCTCGCACCCGGGGCCCTGCTGCCCTGCCCGCGCGCCCTGCCTCGCTCTTGCGCAACGGCCCGACGGGCTATTCCCGGAGAACACGATCCTCGGAGGCACGGCGAGGCACGCTCCCTGTCGCCTCGGACCTCCCGTCGCGCTGAGGCCCGGGCGCCGCTGCTCA
>NC_051407.1:2050320-2051402 GCF_015228065.2 Penaeus monodon | reverse complement strand
GGTAAAGTCTCAACTTCCTTGACATAATGACAAGCCAGACCTCAGCCTCGCTCTGCCAAATACCCGCTATCTGATGCCCGCTGGAATGCCCATCGATTCGTCATTAACCGGCCGGGGGATAATACTTCCATTCAACATGTTGCATCCTTTTCACCGCAGACCGGTTTCGACATCGGGCTGGGAATGTTGCTACGCCTACTCCCTTCTCCCTTGCCACTTCCTTTGCATTCCTCCCCTAATGCAACCCTGGGAGGCGATTCGGATGGCCGCGCGGATATATATACACCTTCGTCTCGGGTAACGATGAAATTCACAGGCTTTGTCCCTCTCTTGGGAACGGGAGCCCCTAATGCCCCTCCTCCCCCCCCTACGGACCCCAAAACCCTATCCTTCACATGGGGATCTCACGTGCCCTTCTTCGTATGGGCAACCCCCACCCCTATACCCCACATATATACCCCTACTCACTTTTTCCTTATCCCCCTTTCAACACCCCTCCCCTTCCCCTCCCAATGGGTACTCTTCTCTTCCCCTCCCCATGAGCATTCTCTTCCCCTTCTCTTCCCCTTTGGCACCCTCTCCCCCTTCCCTCCGCCACGGACATCCTCTCCCATCCCCCTCCCTCCCCATGGGCACGCTCCCCCTCTCCTTCCCCCAAACCACCCTCTCTCCCTCTCCCTCCTCACGCCCCCCTTCCCCTTCGCTCTAAGCTCGAAAACATTGCACTTTCTCCCTCCGGATCCCCAGTCTTAAATATAGCTCCTCGCACGAAATCCTCACCCTAATCCTAATCCTAGCTCATGCCGGGGGGGGGGGGGGGTGCAGCCATCAATCCCCAGATCCTGAAGTCGCTGTTTCGGTGCCAAGCACTCCTCGTGTAGCCGCCTCTGGCCACTCTACAGTTACCGGAATTAGACGAACAACAACACCCCAGCGCCCAAGGCAAACAGCAACAAAGCGAAGGGACTAAAACATAAAATGATTCATGACTTTTCCAATACGATCTTTTCTTTTATCTCCAAGCAACAGAAATCGGAGAGACCGGATCTTCCGGGCCAGAGTAAACAGCGCGTATCCGTGAG
>NC_051407.1:2050029-2050131 GCF_015228065.2 Penaeus monodon | reverse complement strand
AGTCTCTTCACCGTCTGGCTGATCGGACGTCTCGTGCTGGCATTTAACCCAGGACAACAAGGGCGACTGTTGCCCACGCTCTCCAGAGGACCTCCTCGAGCA
>NC_051407.1:2049162-2049645 GCF_015228065.2 Penaeus monodon | reverse complement strand
GTGACGGGTGCCGGGCATGTCCTGAAGGAGGGATTCCAACAGGAGCCTCCTTCGTGGTGGCTTTGGGAAGGGTTGCGCGTCAGAGCGAGTGGCAAGGCGTGTGCATGACATGGCGAGTGAGTGTGGCAGGGCGCACGGGCGTATGGCGTGTGCAATGTCGGGCGTCGCGCGTGACACGGCGTACGAGGTAGATGGAGCGTTGCAGCGCTGTGCCGAGCAACGGCATGCATCGCTGGCAGTGCGGGTGTGTTGCAACGAGCAGCGTGTATTGCAGGTGGGGCGCCTCACAGGCGGTGTCTATGGCAGGTGGCGTGCAGGGCAGGTGGGAAGCGTGGCAGCCAGGTGGTGATATGTCCTGCCCTCCTACTGTCTTGTGGCAGACAGGTGAGGTAATCGTGGCAGCGTGCAATGTTGCAGCTTCACCACCAATGCCCTCCCCTGCCCAACCCCCAGGAGGGTATCGGATGCCACCACGATGATATA
>NC_051407.1:2048543-2048787 GCF_015228065.2 Penaeus monodon | reverse complement strand
AGGTGATGAAAGAAGGAGAAAGCGGAGGATATCAAAAGCAGGAAAACGAGAAAAAAAGCGAATAAAACGACATAGAGATAAGGCGAAGAGCTCGAGAAGTAGACAGGCGATAGAAGATAAGACGAGATAAGAATGTAGTGAAGTGTTCAAACGAGATGATCGGGCGATGAAGCCAAGTAACCCAAGCAATGATTAAAAAAAAAAAAAAATATCAGCACCACAGCACAGGTTCCTCTCCAATACC
>NC_051407.1:2048267-2048469 GCF_015228065.2 Penaeus monodon | reverse complement strand
TAGACACAGACCCTGAGTTTCAGACACCGAAACCGATCAAGCACAGATGCAACCGTTCAACAACCGTTTCGAACACGACCGAAAATCACAGCCAGGGTTCATAAAGCACCCTCTGCTCTCCCCCCCCCCCCATCTCCCCCTCTCTCGTGCCCATTATCCTCCTCTTTTCCCCGATCTTCCTCACCCCTTCTCCTCCCTCTGG
>NC_051407.1:2047820-2047967 GCF_015228065.2 Penaeus monodon | reverse complement strand
CACGCATTGCTCCCGCAGGATAAGGGCTGCAACGATCAATGCTTCCCACGGGGTAAGGTCATTGACTATCACTAGTCTGGCCAGCGGGGAAAGGGGGGGGGGAAGGGGAGGGGGAGGAGAAGGGGAGGGAAGATGGGGAGAAGAGGG
>NC_051407.1:2047490-2047754 GCF_015228065.2 Penaeus monodon | reverse complement strand
GATGTAAGGGGGATGAGTGATAGGGGAGGGGGGGAAAGAGGAGGGGGGCAGGGGAGGTGAGGGGGAACAAGTTTTTCTTTTTCCGCGGGGCCATTATGTCCCAACATGGGGCGACATTTGCATGTTGCTGTTAGTGAGTCTCCACATGCAGTGACAACATTCCTCAGGGTAACGCCGCTGCCATATTATATTCTCTCTTCTCCGCATTTTCTCCCATTCTCGTATTTTTTTCAGTTTTTCTCTTTGTCCTTCCGTTTATCTGTA
>NC_051407.1:2047257-2047344 GCF_015228065.2 Penaeus monodon | reverse complement strand
ATCATATTCGTATTTCAATCTTAATATATCTCTTCCTTTCTTCCCTTCTTACGTCTTTCTCTCTTTCCTTTTTCCACTTTCGTTGTG
>NC_051407.1:2046752-2046950 GCF_015228065.2 Penaeus monodon | reverse complement strand
CATTTTTAAAAATTCCTCCCATCCCTACCCCCCCCCCCCCGCTGACACCCCCGATTTCAACAACCCTGAGTCATTTCTTCCATTCGTGTGTCCAGAGTGTAAGCGACCGACAGCATATTGGTCCGTCAGCTGATGTCACATACATGGTTGCCGTGATATCAATGGCGGAAAATTAAATGCCGCAATAAGTTCAATGTG
>NC_051407.1:2045986-2046561 GCF_015228065.2 Penaeus monodon | reverse complement strand
TTATGTGCTACGTTTAGTACGGGAGTCCTTACGGCATCATCTGCTCCCTCCCCCCCCCCCTTCCCCAACCTTTGCACCTTAAAGCATCAATGTTCGTTAATTAACCTTATCAATCCCCATACCAGCACCTCCCCCCTCCTTCCCATCGCGCCGTTAAATATCAACCCATCCGTCATCCCGTTTGCCATCGGACTGCATGATGGAGTTGACGATGGGCGGAGTTGACGATGGGCGGAGTTGACGATAGATGGAGTTGACGATGGGCGGAGTTGACGATAGATGGAGTTGACGAAAGACGGCGACGAGGAATTGACGGAGTGGACGCTAGACGTAAGTGATGACAGACGGAGCTCAGCGAGAGACATCAACTCCCGTGGCCGCCAGCGAGCGGGCATCAGGAGGAACAAAGCGACGCGACCCCAACCGCAGCGCCACCGAGCAAGGCTCAATCAATAGCGCAGGTGCCACGATAATTAATGGGAAGCTTTCTCACGGGGCAGTTAGGGAGATAATCGCGGTCGGAGGCGGGAGGTGGCGCGCGATCGACGTGGCTTTTTTACGGTCGCCACTAACAT
>NC_051407.1:2045862-2045940 GCF_015228065.2 Penaeus monodon | reverse complement strand
CTTAAATCTGGTTTTCACTTTCGAATTTGCATAACTTCGCTATCAAGACCACCAATAACCAATGCGAGACATGGCGAT
>NC_051407.1:2045603-2045829 GCF_015228065.2 Penaeus monodon | reverse complement strand
ACGCATTCCTTGTCTCGCCATTTCATCCTCCTCAAAAACAGTACTCCCCTTCCTTCTCTTACTCTCCCCCCCCCCCACACAAAAAAAATCTATCAAAAGCCTAGCTCATAATATCCATCGATACCCTCGCTCGCTCATCTGCATAATACAGAAGGATCGCAACGTGGCGCGTGGTCCTTAAAGGAGAGGGAGTGATCAGCTGACGTTGTTCAGGGCAGGAAGACAC
>NC_051407.1:2045269-2045405 GCF_015228065.2 Penaeus monodon | reverse complement strand
TTCAAGCGATCTGTTGGCTTGGATACAAGTGACATGGATCCGGCTCTAGATTTTCTGGAGAACTTCCTGACGGAGGGAGGGCGTTGGGGGGGGGGGGGGTGATTACTGAATGATGTGTTGTTTGGTGTGCAGTGTT
>NC_051407.1:2044830-2045124 GCF_015228065.2 Penaeus monodon | reverse complement strand
TAAAGGGGAGAAAAAGAAAGAAAGAAAGAACGCAGAATGAAAATGAGATGAAGAAGCAGGAAGGGAAAAATTTGAAGAAAAAAAAAAAGAGAGAAAAAAAGGGGGAAGCAGATACCAGTCCGAGTCAGTGGCAGTGGGGAAGGTGGGGCCTACAAGACGCACAAGCCAGCTAGCCAGGCTTAATGAAACTCCCCCCCCCCCACTACCTCTTTTCTCCCCCGTTGTACGTATATGGTGCGGACCCCAGACTTCGCCCCCACTCCTCCCGCACCTGACTCACCCGCGACGGCCCTG
>NC_051407.1:2044507-2044635 GCF_015228065.2 Penaeus monodon | reverse complement strand
ATCGTCCCTCAAACACACTGCCCGACTGTCCCTCTCTCATTTGTTTTGTATAAACAGTGTCCCGGCGTCCCCCTCCTGCCTCTTCCTTCTACGCCGACCTTCTGCCCTGCATAGCATACGGCTTGGCG
>NC_051407.1:2043644-2044151 GCF_015228065.2 Penaeus monodon | reverse complement strand
AAGTAAACAAAACTCGGGTTCTCAAAGGCACTCCCCGAAACGGCCGTCTACTGCGCTACTCTGGCGTCCTCCTCGATGTGAGAGTGAACGGGACTCAGGAAGAAACTATTTTGGAAGGAAAATAATCTTTACGAATCACTTCAGCGAAGGAAGATGGGATTCTCGCAAGCCTGCAGGAGAGACAGACGAGAAGGAGATCTTTCAGTCACAGCCCCAATGCTCCTTTCCCCCTACCTCAAGCCCCCTCTCCTTCCCTCTCCCCCAGGCCCCCCTCTTTTTCCCTCTCCCCCAGGCCCCCCTGTCCATCCCCCTCCCCCAGGCCTCCCTTTCCTTCCCTCTCCCCCAGGACCCGTCTCCTTCCCCCACCCCCGGGCACTCTCTCCTTCCCCCACCCCGGCCCCCACTCTTTACCCCTACCCCAGTCTCCCCCCCCTATCCAAGACCTCCGCTCGTACTGGGGTCGGACATGCCCGGCTGTCACCGATACCTTGACACACTCTCCGTTTG
>NC_051407.1:2042965-2043285 GCF_015228065.2 Penaeus monodon | reverse complement strand
AGCAAGAAATTCGAGCGATAAGGCTGAGAACTCTATCTAAACCCTTGCAACCTTCGCCCTTATGGCAACGGTGGGCGCGAGGTGAAGGCGGGTCCGCTCAGAGCTCAGTCTTACACACAGGTTTGTCCGCCCAGCATTATCGTCGACCCCCGCCCACACTCGCGTTCACACACACGCATGGACACACTGACACACTACGTTCACATTCCTATCGCCCATTCACACGCGGCCAGGTGGGCGTGAAACGGTTTGTGCGGGCGGAATGTATCTCAGAAGTCGTGTTGATTCATTATGAGTGCATGCGTGAGTGAGTGACAGTT
>NC_051407.1:2041014-2042648 GCF_015228065.2 Penaeus monodon | reverse complement strand
CGGGAATGCACCCACTCCTGTTAGCCCGCCAGGTGACGTAGGCCTATCCCCCTGGTGACCTGCATCTTCACCCCCCCCTCCCTCCCCCGGTCAGTCCCATTACCCTTATCGTCTGCCCCCCCCCCCTACAAGGACGAAGAAGACCTACCCCCCCCCCAAGCTCACCGGGAGTTCGTAGTCACGGCGGTCGAGGTCAAGGAAGGTCAATGCTAAACCGCCCCCGCCCATACTCTAGGCCCTTCCAACGCCCATCCCCATCCATTTCCAAGGCCTATGCCCCATCCATTCCACTGCCCACTCCCCGCCTCCTCTCGACGCCCGTGTCCTACCTCCTCCGTGCGCCTGTGCCCACCCCACCCTAGCCTCACCTCCTCCATACGCCCATACCCCACATCCTACCTCCGCCCATACCCCACACGTCCCTACGCCCCCACACGTCCCTCCCCCCCCTCCCCAACCCAACCCCCGCTGAAAGACCGCCAAAGGAACTTTTTTCAAACTGCTCTCCGCCGGCGGTATCCTTCGCCGCGTCGCATCCCTTCCCTCGGCGACCCTCGACTCCCCCCCGGCGTCGGGAAGAACTCGATCGGAGCGGACGTCAGGCGAGATAATGAAAAGAAACTCGACCGGCGGGGAGGGCGGGGAGGGCGGGGAGGGCGGGGAGGGCCGGGCAGGACGGGGCAGGGCGGCAGGGCGAGGCAGAAGCGCGGGCCGAGAAGGGGGAGGGGGAGAGGGGCAGGAGGACGAGATCAAAGGCCGTTGTTTTAACCCGCTTCGGATTCCGTCTTCGCCCTCCGCCGAGCGAGCTAATTATCAGTCTGGCGATCTGTGTTTGTCTTTGCGAAGGGCGGCACGACTGCCACGGAGGGCCGGGGAAGGCATGCGAAAAGAAGACGGCAGTGTTCGTGTCATAAAGGCGCGAGGCGTAACTTTTAGAAGGGCTTTGAGAGGGGCGTGTGTGGTTGTCATATATATTTCTTTTTTTTTTGTCATAACAATCTACATATTCTTTTCACGAAGACGAATCAAAAGGGGGTTTACCGGGACACCAGAGCAGTGTTATGTACCCTGGGCGCGTGGCCGTGACCAGGGACGGACTGGGGGCAGGGGCGCGAGGGGGTAGCCGGTCGCCTCCTCCGCCCGAGAAGACGTCGACGAGCCTCGTCATGGCGATAATCAGCCCCGGGGAAGATGGCGGCGGAGTGACTCCATAAGGGCTCTTCGGGGAGACGGCCACGGGGAGACGGCGTCCCCCGCGTCCCCTAGAGTACAGGGAGGAGCGGCGCTGTGGCCTTCACCAGCGGCGCGCACCGAGCGAGGGCGTGGGGCGGCGGCGAGGGCCCCTGGCCAGGTGCACCAGGATCTACTCGTCAGCTCGCTACCCACATCGCCGTCCGAGGCACGTCAGCGTGGTGTCAGCGCGCGCTTTATGAGTTAGTCACTTCGGCTGCCAAGCAGGGTTAACTGTCCTATTTCTCTCTTCGGTTCTTTTGGTTATTCGTTTGTCTCTGTGTAGATAACGGGGAAGCATAAACACTCACTTCCCACGCTTCGCTTTCAAAGAAAACCGCAATCCGGGTCTAAAAAAATGGCTCTTACAACACTTGATATTGACACACACACGTACAAGAAAG
>NC_051407.1:2039655-2040960 GCF_015228065.2 Penaeus monodon | reverse complement strand
GCGAGAACGCGAGCGTGTGTGTGGTGGAGCAGGCGGAGGTCACATCCTCATCAGGGGTGCATGCGTACAACAAAGCAGCATGACATCCTCATCAAGGCAGCATGAGAAGAAGCGAGGTATCATGCAGGCTATGAGGTCCTGCATGGTGCGAGTGTGAGAACCGACAAGGGTCCTGGATCACTGCGAATCCACCAAGTCGTTGTGGCGATCAGGCCTCGATTATGACACGGCCCTGGGAAGAGGCGGGGAGGGGGATAGGGAGGGAGAGGGGGCATAGGGAGGGGGGCATGGGGAAGGGGGAGGGAAAGGAGTAAAGGAGACGGACTAAGAGTGGAGGAGAGGGGAATGGAAAAGGAGGGGGGGAGGGAGAAGGTAAGGGGGTAGGGGAGAGGAAGGGAAGGGGAGGGGAGGGTAAGGGAGAAAGGAGTAAAGGGGAAAGGAGAAGGGAGGGAGGGGAGTACACAAGAAAGTAGATAGTAAAGGGGGAAGGACGGATAAGAGTAAAAGGAGGGAGAGGGAAGCGAAAGGGGGGAGAGGTGAGGCAATAAAGGGTGTGGAAGGGGAGGGACGGGAGCAGAGGCAGGGAACGGAGGAAGAGTTGGAGAACGTTCCCCTTCCACACCAAGCGCTCGTAAAAGGGACACGGCGTTCTGAGCGTTACGTAAGGTAATTCCTGCGCGCCCTCCGGCAATCCCCCGCCCACGCCCGCGGGACCGCCATGCTAACCCTGCAGGCGCCGCCACAGCCCGACGCCCGTCCTGAAATAATCCCCATTACTCGACGCCCACATGCGGCCGCCTACAGTTCGTGCCCAGACCCCTACATAACCCACCTGGAGGGCTTACCTGGCCGCCCGCCCGCCCACACGTGAGCACAGCTGCGCCTCGCCTCGCTCCGCACACAAATTCGCGCGGAGCTAGCATCTGAAACGGAGGAGACGCACTTCGGCCGGCGACGCTCCGACCCGCCCGCGGTTCACACCAACACTAGCGGCGTGAGAAAAAGCGCCTCGCTGTTTAAAGCCTCTAAAACTTCATATGTTTGAGTGTTTACAGTGACACGGCCTTCAGAGAATACTAAACTCATATCAGACTTAAAAAAACAACTAATTTTAAAACACAAAGTGCATATTGCTTTTACTGTGCGCTCCGGGAATGGAACATAAACTGCATATATTTTTTTCACAGTTAATAGTATCGTGTGGTTTTCTCACTGACACTTCACTGGAAGGATAAGTTCACAACACAACGGATTATTTATTCAGCCTATTCTCATTCCCGTTCTCTTCTGTTCCTTCGACCTTCT
>NC_051407.1:2038851-2039516 GCF_015228065.2 Penaeus monodon | reverse complement strand
GCAATAGGACCCGCCCACCTTCCTCCGAGTCATCTCCGAAGGCACAAAGGACAGCGCAGTAGCGGCCCCGCCCACCCCGCCCACCCCCGCCCTGTCACCCCCCCCCCCCATGGAACTGTCAGGTGGCGCTGGCCCGAGGTGGGGGCGTGTCCGGCCAGCAAGCAAAAAGGGGGCGAGAGGATGATGGGACGAAGGAGAGGAGAAAGGAAGAACGAGAAGCAAAGGGAAGGGGAGAGACAACGAAGAAGAGGAAAAAGATGTGAAGTTGGGAAGAAGAGGAGAGGTAAAGAGGGGGACAAGGAAAAGAGAAGAAGAGAAAAGGAGAGAAAGAGAGATAAAAGGATAAAAACAGAGGCAAAGAAGCTACGAAGAGAAAAGAGAGAAAAGGAAAAACTAAATAAGAAAACAGAAAGAGAGGCAAATGGGGAAAAAGAGAAGAGAAGAAGAGGAAAACAAGGGAAAAGGAGGAAGGAGAACAGAGGAAAGAAAGTTAGATAATTGACCTCAAGACAAAATCAAGTCCGATGACAGAACTGTTGTCTCTTTAACGTTTTTTTCGTCAAGAGGAAATGATGGAGGAAAATGCTCAAAGAATGGAAAGGAAGTTATACACGGGGGGGGGGGGGAGAAGAAGGAACTGCAGGGCACGTTAGCAACAAGGCCGC
>NC_051407.1:2038132-2038633 GCF_015228065.2 Penaeus monodon | reverse complement strand
TTCCAGCAGGCAGCAGGTAGCCCCGCGCACAGGTAACACGTGGTGAGACAGCGACCGCGTGGATGCTGTCCGCTGGTTCACACGCACGCGCGCGCGCATGCTACCCCTCCCCCCTCCCCTCCTCTTCACCATACAACCTCCAGCAACTACCAAGACCAGCGTCACTTCCTGTTCCCAAACACTCCCTCGTAATATGTATCCTGTACTGCTATGGCTCCTGCACCACGTCCTATAAAACCGAAAATACGGAATTCTAATTAAAAAAGTTCGATGCTGCATGTGCAAGAGCGGCTGCGCATTCCGACGCCCTCGAGCACGGCAAAAACTCCACCTTTTGTGCAACACGACTGCATTGCATCCACACGGCGCTGTGGCGACGTTTCGCGCCAGATTTTAGGCTGCGGTGCAGACAGACGCGCACATGAAGACCCAAATGCACACCGGACATCCAAAATACACAAGAAAACACAGGCGCAAAAACTTACATGCGGAAACACAAAG
>NC_051407.1:2037833-2038026 GCF_015228065.2 Penaeus monodon | reverse complement strand
TCCTCCCCTTACCCCTTCACGCACTTCCCTAACCCCCCCATTACCCCCAACACCCCCCCCCACAAGCACGCACCCCCCCTCGCTCCCCGCCGCCGCATTCACACCGTCCTGATGCTAATTACTTACGTCAGCCTTCCTTAAAGTCTACGGAAAGGACAGGAAGCGACCGTCGAGACTGGCACGTAATGACACA
>NC_051407.1:2037537-2037699 GCF_015228065.2 Penaeus monodon | reverse complement strand
AAAGAGACATTTCCTTTTTTATATATATATTTTCGGAGTTGTCTGCTCTTTCCAATTTTTATTCGGGTCTTTGTGTATTTCTTCTCTCCTCCATTTTCTCGCTCTACTTCCTCCTTTCTCCATTCCTACGGATTATTTTCTCCCATTCCTTTCATAGGACTT
>NC_051407.1:2036971-2037111 GCF_015228065.2 Penaeus monodon | reverse complement strand
GCCCAAGTTGCCATGGCGACGGAGGATCCTGCCGGCTGCATCTTGCGAGAGTTCGGCGGCGGCGAGGCTCGGGCCCGCGATGCGCCGGGCGAGGGACCCTCACTCGCTCGCTTGACCGGAGTGAAAGTTATGGGTTCCTC
>NC_051407.1:2036490-2036656 GCF_015228065.2 Penaeus monodon | reverse complement strand
CAGAGGAGTTGTGAGAGGGATAGAGAGAAGGGAAGGGTAAACAAAGAGGGAAGGGAAGTGGGCGAAGAGAGCGACAGGGAGAAAGGAAAGCAGTGATAAAAAAGAGGGGAAAGGCAGGAAAATGGATAGCGGTGTCGAGAAAGGGGACAGCGCCTCAAACACGTCC
>NC_051407.1:2036063-2036333 GCF_015228065.2 Penaeus monodon | reverse complement strand
CAACACCCGACGGCTTCTCGGGCCGTGCTAATGCAAATGGTAACCAGAGTCCACGCCCACTGCAGGACCTAAACTGATTTCCGTGGGCGTGCTTTGAACGGTCTCTCAAAGCCAAGTGTCCGCGAATGGCGAAAATGAGGAACGGTGGAGAGGGAAGACAGAAACGAAAGGGGAATTAGTGAAGAGCAAGAGGGGTGGAAGGAAAAAAACGGGGAGGAAAGGAGATAAAAGCGGAGGAGAGGCAGGGAAGGAGGAAGGTGGGGATAAACG
>NC_051407.1:2035811-2036023 GCF_015228065.2 Penaeus monodon | reverse complement strand
AGGAAACTAAATGGGGAATAAGTAAAAAGGGAGAAAGAGAAAGAAGGGAAATCGGAAGAAAAGAATAAATATAAAAGACAGGAAAGGAGGAGGAGCCACGAAAGGGAGGAGAGGAAGAAGGAAGGAAAATAAAAAGACTGAAATTAGTGAAAAGGACGAAGAGATAGGAGAGACAGATGGAAGAAAAGCTGAGAGGCAATTTGCTTTCGTAA
>NC_051407.1:2035643-2035720 GCF_015228065.2 Penaeus monodon | reverse complement strand
GCTCTGCACTCGCCATACAAGGAAACCGTATCAAAGGCCAGACCCGTCATTCCTCCAAGCAGTTCGCCCTAGAAAAC
>NC_051407.1:2034928-2035119 GCF_015228065.2 Penaeus monodon | reverse complement strand
CTGCCAAAGACCACAAGTGCCATGAAACAGAACGGCGCCTACAGGCATCCCCCCCCCCCTCCGGCACCCGCCTGGTTGCTCTTGAAGAAAACTTTCCCAGCCCGTCATGCAGTCGGCGGTGGCGGCGCAGGCAGAGTGCATGGCCGCCAGAAATGGACATAAAATCGATTCTGAAGAGAGATGGAAAGAGC
>NC_051407.1:2034137-2034676 GCF_015228065.2 Penaeus monodon | reverse complement strand
ACCCAGTCAGCCTCCCAAATACAGACCGCTTCTGACGTCATTCGAGCTTTTCACATTAAAATCAACTGGCTGACATCGCTCCCTCCCCCAGTCCCAAAGCGCCTGAAATCATTCCGAACGTCCTAAACTTATTTATAGCAATGAAACATATCACTGTCATTGTCCTATTTACAATACTGATTCGTATCACTACTAGCATCATATTTACACCGTCCATTCATAATTAACACATTCACGTTGCCAGTTCATAAAGCTCATATCATTATGGTAACATCTTCACATCACTAATTCATATCATCATCACAACCATATCTGCATCTTCATTCCACATCACCATCCTCTCTGACAACACCACTTCCATAACAGAAAAGGATTCTAGCAATACCGATGATGTGAGAATGTGCAATTTCTGGCTGACTTGAGAACTGTGACAGCTGAACAAGACACGTGCAAAAGGAACAGCTGAAGCCAAGGTAAACAGAGCAAGGAACAGCTGTGCTAAAGTAGATGGCCAAGCAACAGATGGGGATTAAGCCACA
>NC_051407.1:2033827-2033947 GCF_015228065.2 Penaeus monodon | reverse complement strand
ATTACCAAATGTGAATGAAAATGTATAAGAAGTCGTCGTGAAGGATCCAGCGACGTCCTGCGCGCCCATAAAGGAGAAAACACGACCCTCTGTCCCAAGACACCGCCGCGCCCGATACAA
>NC_051407.1:2033687-2033776 GCF_015228065.2 Penaeus monodon | reverse complement strand
AGCGACTTCAAAGAGGAAACAGGAGCGAGAAAAAATCGCAAGCGAGGACCAGGGGACCCGCCAAGCACACGGGCAGTGTATGCAAGAGT
>NC_051407.1:2032644-2033182 GCF_015228065.2 Penaeus monodon | reverse complement strand
AGCGCCGGTCCTTTCGGCGAACACCAAGCGCGATGGCCGACATTTTTAGCATGTGGTGGCAGGGCTAGCTGGTGGCGTGGCTGTGGCGTGGCTGTGGCGTGGCTGTGGCGTGGCTGTGGCGGGTAATTAGGGCTCTGTGGCGGTGCTGTGTTAGGTTTGCGCTTCCCTTTTCTTTGCAAATAAAGAGAGAGACATCTCCCCGCCCTTATTTGCTAATTGATAGTTAAAAAAAAAACTTCCCAGTAGATGATACGTTCACGAAAGAAAATTTATTAGAAATCCCCTAAAGACACACACAAATAAAGCAATAATAATAAAAATCATAAAAAAATATCAATAATAATAATAATAGTAGTAAAAAATAATAAATAAATATAATCTATAGAACGTTTTTTAGGGTCCTTTCCCCCGGCCGTTCCCCGACCCATTCCGTCCCTAGAAATCCCCTCTCTGATAGCCATACGTCCCTCCCCAACCCCCTCCCCCCCCCCTTGCGAGCTCGTGGTACCAGGGAGGGAAGGACCGAAACGACCACCCG
>NC_051407.1:2031909-2032097 GCF_015228065.2 Penaeus monodon | reverse complement strand
AACCCTCGCCTTCCGGACGCAACTCCCTGCCTAGGGCGCCTCTCACCCCCCCCTTCCGCCGGGGTGTAAGCCAGTCACTCACTCACACATTAACCCACTTGTCCAGGTGCGAGAGGGTGCCCCCTTCCCCCCCTCCCCCCATCAGCGTCATCAGCCCACACGAACCTCACTTTCTATGTTCACACATG
>NC_051407.1:2031413-2031855 GCF_015228065.2 Penaeus monodon | reverse complement strand
AATATGAATGTGCTTGTTCTTTCACTCTTTCCCTCGATTTTTGCTGTTTCTCCGTCCCCTCTCTCTCTCCTCTCCCTTCTCTTATCTCCTCTCTCTCTCCCCCTCTCGTCTTCATCCTCACTTTCGCCCTCTCTTCCACTCCCTCTCCTTCTCACTCACCCCCTACTTCTTCCCTCTCTTTCTCCCCCTTCCCCCCTTCCTCTCCCCCCTTCTCCCCTCTCTTTCCCCCCTTCCCTCTCCCCCCTTCTCCCCTCTCTTTCCCCCCTTCCTCCGCCTCCTTCCCTCTCCCCCCTTCTCCCCTCTCTTTCCCCCGTTCCTCTCCCTCCCCCTCCCCCCTCCCCCTTCTTCTGCTCCGCCGTCAGGAAACATCAGGTGCGCCAACAAAAGGCCGCCAGAGCAAACACACAATCTCGAATCCCCACGAAAGTGCAATGTATCTCTC
>NC_051407.1:2031074-2031211 GCF_015228065.2 Penaeus monodon | reverse complement strand
ACACTCCTTTTATTTTGGTGTGGGCACGGGGGGGGGGGGGGGTGAGAAATCACGTGATGGATGCAACTTGCAAATGAGAAAAGGAGCCGAGATTAATTTCAGAATCGCTTTTTCCCACGAGGTGTTTCAGGTAACTC
>NC_051407.1:2030570-2030652 GCF_015228065.2 Penaeus monodon | reverse complement strand
GTTCTTTTATTCTTCCCCCTCCATTATCAAACATTTCCCTCCCGGCTTTTCAGTCCCGTCTTCCTTTTCTTTCCTTCTAAAG
>NC_051407.1:2030088-2030158 GCF_015228065.2 Penaeus monodon | reverse complement strand
ACTCGAATGTCGTTTAATCCCCCCCCCCCCGCCATTGGTAATCTCCTCTGGAAACATAATGGACAATTAC
>NC_051407.1:2029352-2029771 GCF_015228065.2 Penaeus monodon | reverse complement strand
TGGTCGGTCGTAAGACTGCTGTTCCACGGAGACCGCTTGAAACAGAGAACCTCCAAAAATCCACATTTTACTAAACTTCCTGAATCAGACACTGCCTCAATGAGAGCCAAATATCCATCCTTCCCCTCCCCCTCTCCCCCCACCCTCAAAAAAAAGAAGAGTAAACAAATACACAACTAAACCGGAGAGGAAAAAACACGTGTCTCGGGGTAATAACACCTCTGCTGGATTGAGGCGAGAGCAACGCAGCTTCCAGGAGGATCATTTTAAAGGGTAGGAACACTGCGTGTGCGGGAGCGGCTGTGTGTACGTATCATGGACGTGTACACATCCATGAGCATGTATTTACGAGTCTCAGTATGTGCACGAGTACACGTAAGTGTCTAACTGGTAAGTACATGTGCTTAATACACTGCATG
>NC_051407.1:2029126-2029313 GCF_015228065.2 Penaeus monodon | reverse complement strand
ACGTGTTCAAAATGTACATAAGTTTGGGGATGTTTACGGACGTAGATACACATGCAAGTGTGTTTGCACGCACTTATCTTTATTAATACCCACTGCGCACGTCCCTAAATGCACACGTGAGTGGATACATACATATAAGGTCCAAAAATGAGTTCACCCCCTGAGTCAATGTCCCCGCACGGAGAAG
>NC_051407.1:2028808-2029056 GCF_015228065.2 Penaeus monodon | reverse complement strand
AAAGGTCATTCTCTTTACATTTCCCTTAACGCCATCTCTCACAAGTTTCTAATCGTCACCCACAGAACCAGTAGCCTCCCCCACCCCCATCCCAAGCAACCCCCTCCCCCAAACTTCTACCCCCCCACCCCCTCACCCCCCACCAAGTCTGCCGCCACGCCTTGTTGTGATTACCTTCCCAGCCCCTTCAGGCCCCCTCTGGCGTGCCCTTCCCTCCGTCGGCGTCCCTTAGTCCCCTCACGCCCTTG
>NC_051407.1:2028336-2028440 GCF_015228065.2 Penaeus monodon | reverse complement strand
TTCCTCCTGGTACTTCCTTTATTCTCGAAACTTGTGAATTCATTATGAAGTCAACATGGCCTTCCTGGTTGGCCAGCAGCGCTGGTTAGGGCCTATCATCCAGG
>NC_051407.1:2027935-2028095 GCF_015228065.2 Penaeus monodon | reverse complement strand
ATAGCCGCCACGAAAGAGGAAAAAAACAGCGAGGGAGGCAGCGCGTCGAGGCGGGTACATCCCCAGACGCAAGTCCTATGCTGCTTTGATAACGACCCTGTTGTGAGGGAGATGAAGAAAGCCTGTCACGGCGACCGGCCTCCCTTGACCCACACCCACA
>NC_051407.1:2027241-2027385 GCF_015228065.2 Penaeus monodon | reverse complement strand
AAATCAAATCTTTTCCTCGAAAGGAGCCTTGAGAAATATCTCAAGTCTTGCTCTATTCTTAACGAACAGCAGAATAGCATCCCCGCCCAAGAACACACCGTGAGTGTGTAAGAAAGAGGAGAGGGAAGGGAGAGGGTAATGAAA
>NC_051407.1:2026607-2026979 GCF_015228065.2 Penaeus monodon | reverse complement strand
GTTTTAAAAAGGGTTAGAGAGAAATTTAAAAAAGGATTTAAAAAAGTTAGAGAAGGAAAGGGAGAGAAAAGAAAAAAGAAAACTAAGGGGAAAAATTAGCAAAAGAACCAAAATGCGCCAAAAAATCCCCCAAATTCCCGCGCAAAAAACTGGCCAAAAAAGACCCAAGCATTGAGTTTCGTTGCGAAAATTCAAAAGAGAGTCACTGTTTTAATTACACTCAGCCAATCCCTCACGTTGATGCCATCCCAATCTCAACTTTATTCACTCTATTTTCACTCCTTCTTCATTTCCACTCTAATTTATCCTCTGTTTCATCCCCCGTGTTTCATATTTCCAATTAACATCACGAATTTCCCTTTACATACATTA
>NC_051407.1:2025832-2025985 GCF_015228065.2 Penaeus monodon | reverse complement strand
TCCCAAGACACCTCGTGACGACCCATCAAAATGGGCCCCTTGCACGACCTCGCCTGGCGCCCCCAATGAAGAGGCACCGAGACCCACGCACGCGCCGCTCGCCCCCGAAGACCGTCTGCCAAACCCCACCAAAGGGGAAAGGGCCCCGGAATC
>NC_051407.1:2025133-2025480 GCF_015228065.2 Penaeus monodon | reverse complement strand
GGGGGTAGTTTGAGGACACAGGATGGGGATATAGGATGCCTAAATAAGGGAGGGGGAGGAGAGAGACGGCGGAAGGGTAAGGGGGAGAGGGTGGCAGGGGAGGTTAATTGGGAGGGGACGGAGGGTAAGAGGGGGGTACAGGGTGTGGGGAGGATGGAGGGGGGTAGAAGGTAGGGGTAGAGGGGGTAGAAGGTAGGGGTGGAGGGGGTAGAAGGTAGAGGGTGTGGGGAGGATGGAGGGGTAAAAGGTAGGGGGGTGGAGGGGGGTTAAGGGGTCGAAAGGTTATAAAGGTTGTGTAAACGGCAGCGACATGAAAGGGCAGCGGGGACTGGGCACTGTTTTACAAG
>NC_051407.1:2024436-2024722 GCF_015228065.2 Penaeus monodon | reverse complement strand
ATTTCAAAGATTTCACGAAAGAAAGGAAAGGAGGTAGACAAAACGGGGGGAAGAGAGAAGGAACGAAAGCGGAAGAAAGAGCGAGAAAGGAAGAAGAGACGAAGGGAGAATAATGGCAGGTAGGGTCGATTACTTGCCTTACCTGGCACTCCTTGGAAAGCGAAGAAGGGCGGGGGTTGGGGGGGGTGTACGAATGCTAAACCCGGACAGGTAGACGCTCAGGTAGTGGAACAGCCCGCCCACACCTGCCGTACAGGTGTGCTGCTCAGGGCGTGAGGGTGCGAGG
>NC_051407.1:2023818-2023902 GCF_015228065.2 Penaeus monodon | reverse complement strand
GGCGGAGGGGGGGGGGCTGCCAGTGGGGGTTAGGGGAACGAAATTATTACGAATTTATTTGTAGGGAAGAGAGGGCCTGCGGGA
>NC_051407.1:2023220-2023720 GCF_015228065.2 Penaeus monodon | reverse complement strand
AAGAATATGAGATAAACAGACAGACAAACCATGAAAAAAAGGAAGAGCGCGAGGATAAGCGCCTCACGTAATTAAATAAAACAAGCGTCCCCCCCCCCTCTACCTAAAAATTACAAGCCAGAATAATTAATTGCATGACAACGCGCCGTAAGGTCGCTCGATCAACCCCCAGCCATGCAAAAATCGCCCTTCCTCCCCCGGCGCCTAATTACACTTAGCTCGTGCCTGTGGGACTTCCGGCCGAAATGGCTCCCGAGCGGTGCCAGTGCCAGCGCCGCGGGGCAAATGTCAAAGCAGTGCCAGCGCGACGCCCTTAAGAGCCCTTCGGGGCCACCGCGCGGAGGGGAAAGGTCGCAGGCAAGGTCACTGAAGGGCCGACCTACACCAGGAATGCAGTGGGCGGAGGGGGTAAGGGAAGGGGTAAAGGGGGGGAGGGTGAAAGGGGGAGGGGAGGGGAGGGCGGTTAGTTCAACCCAAGAGCCGCCAACGAGGTGTGCATG
>NC_051407.1:2023066-2023156 GCF_015228065.2 Penaeus monodon | reverse complement strand
CCAATTTGCAGCGAGGGGCAATTCCAAGGAATCCTCGAGCTCTGATTCCAGCGATAAAACGACGTGACTGCGGCAAGCACTATGAGGGCA
>NC_051407.1:2022912-2023015 GCF_015228065.2 Penaeus monodon | reverse complement strand
TAAAAAAACGTAGATAAGACGAAGGCGAGGAGAGGATAGGAAAGGGGGCGTGATGAGCGGCGGTGGGCGGCGGTGGGCGGCGGTGGGCTGAGGTTTCGGCAGA
>NC_051407.1:2022764-2022856 GCF_015228065.2 Penaeus monodon | reverse complement strand
CCTGACTGCGGTGCATCACAATCAATGTGGGCTCTCCCAGTGTGGGGTGGGTGTGTCTCCACGGCTGGAACGAGCACGGCCTCCCCCTTCCT
>NC_051407.1:2022144-2022286 GCF_015228065.2 Penaeus monodon | reverse complement strand
GTCCTCCCGAGGGTGCCTCCCAGCCCCTGATGTCAGTCCCGCCGCGGCCGCATCTGCTCCTCCAGCATCCCCCAGCATCGTCTCCCGGACATCTTTCCTCCTCCAGGAGTCTGAGACGAATAAAGGACGTAACTCACAATAT
>NC_051407.1:2021793-2022086 GCF_015228065.2 Penaeus monodon | reverse complement strand
ATGCATACCCTGTCCTCCCCTTCCACGCCATGCAAATACCCTACTCTAACCATAATCATACCCCTCCTCTCCCATACCCTGCAAACACCCCCTTGCAACCCTACCCCCAACCCCCCCACCTCTATCTATCCACTGCAACCAACCCCATCTACCCCCGTAATCACCCCTCCCCCCCGCCCACCGCATTCCACCCACAGCCCCATAACCACCTATTGCAACCAATCCCCCATCCTATCTCTACCCCCCCCCCCTTGCAACACAACGCAACAGACCACTTGCGGCCACAAATCCTA
>NC_051407.1:2020621-2021726 GCF_015228065.2 Penaeus monodon | reverse complement strand
TGCAAGCTCGCAGTGCATCCGCTGCAACACACAGACACACGCGTTGCAGGCTCACTCCCAAGGGTATGTGTGCAGTTGCAACGGGCGCGTTTGAAGGCCTTTGCAACGGACAGGCCATCATCGCGCGCCAGGCGAGGAGACTGACTGACACGCGCTCTCTATCACGGCCGCCCTTAATCAAGCTCCGGCCCACATAATTGCAACGTCCCTCTGCAACATCGCTTTATCACCCAGCTCTGGACTACATAATTGCAACGTTCCCTGCAACATCACTTCATCACCCAGGCTGCAACCTTTCAAGCCACACGCCCACACACACACCGGCACCGCCTCCTGTCTCGCGTCGGGAATAAGGAAGAAAAACGTGTCGTGAGTCAGTGGGTTAGCGATGGGTCATTGGGCGTCGTGAGTCACCGTAAGGCGATGAGTCAGCAGGTTGCGGCGTGCGTCAGTGAAGAGATGAGTCAGAGCTAGTCTTATGAGTCAAAGAAATAAGTCACGACTTGGCAGTTTGAGTCAAGAGTGAATCGATGCCTCAAAGACCAGTGTCTTGAGTAAGTCTGAAATGAGTCAGTGATACTAACGCGACTCAACGTGAAGCCACGTGGAAAACGATTCAGTCCGAAAATCAATGCAAAAAGATGAGTGATGAATCGTGAGTCAAGTCAAGCCAAGCGACGCTAACGTGAGTCAAGCGATGACTCAACACTCGTAGCACAACTGCACATCGCTAAAGCACATGGCCCCTGTATCTCAACACACTTATAAGATTACCTGCTTGCTATTAATATACCTCATTAGATCTTAGTGCACCGCCGAGTAAAAGCCGCTGCCACTAGACACAATTATTACAAAATAAATCTCAGCTTTCAACTCGCGTCCAAAGAGGGGAAAATCTCCAAAGCAAATTCCAGAAAGGACATTAAGAGGGGGAAAAAGGGGCGAAAGAAAGAGCAATAAGAGAGAGAAGAAATTAATTACGAGGGGAAAAAAAGGAAAAATTGCCCAGTAACCGGATACAAGCTAAAAATATATAATTTCGAATTAGCGCCAGGGGGATACGAAGCTGGAATGAAGCTATGATTCCTAATAAGCATAACGAGGC
>NC_051407.1:2020173-2020572 GCF_015228065.2 Penaeus monodon | reverse complement strand
CTAAAGAAGCGGATGGGAGAAAATAAAAACTGAAAAGCAACGTGTGATTTCTAATCAATAGAAAAAATACATGAATAACGTTTAATTTAAGAGAGAAAACGCGGGCTCGGGAAATCGAAAATCAGACTTTCTTGCGCTTAATCGAATAACGCATAAAACTGACGAAAAATCCCCGGAAGTCACGACTGAGGGAATTTCTACATATAGAGATTTCTACACGCGACAGGCAGGTCATCAACCCTTTACGACTCAAAGGGAGCAGACACGCCAATGACAACAACAACAATTAATCTTGAGTGAGTCATCTGGCAGATCCCGCGCCGCGTCGTAAGTCAACTGCAGCGAGATGGATGAGTCACGTGAGTCAGTTCTTAGCGTCACCCGACTCTGCTACCGACT
>NC_051407.1:2019846-2020057 GCF_015228065.2 Penaeus monodon | reverse complement strand
ACAATCGGCGACTGTGAGATAATGAGAAATGCGCTCTCTCGCTCGGCTCCCCCCCCCCCTCCCCCTCCTCTCCACACTCACGAAAGCAAGAAATTCGCGCCTAATGCTGTTGTGAGAGCAAACACGAAACGAGATACCGAGACAAGCAATGATATCGGCGCCTCTTCCGCGACGACGATAAAAGCGAGGTTTCATTTCTTGTTTTACCCAA
>NC_051407.1:2019483-2019651 GCF_015228065.2 Penaeus monodon | reverse complement strand
ATTTGTGCTTGTCATGTTCTAACCCATTTGAGCGCGACCTGTGAGAAGCTCCGAGACTGCTCACATCTCACCGACTAAACCATCTGATCTCGTAAGAAACAACAAATGAACAAAAAGACAAAAGCAATAACAACAACAATGCATACAAAACACAAATTATTATCTTGT
>NC_051407.1:2019332-2019458 GCF_015228065.2 Penaeus monodon | reverse complement strand
TTTAAAAACGCGAATATCCATTTCGGAAATGCAGGAGTTCATGACATTTGCATTTCTTCCCGGCCGACATTTCTCACGAATCGGACACGCCCGCCGCGGAAGTGAAGAGATTTTCCACGGGCTTCG
>NC_051407.1:2018814-2019224 GCF_015228065.2 Penaeus monodon | reverse complement strand
TGTTGCTAAAGTCGTAATTTCTTTATCATCGTCACTGGAAAAGCAGATCTTTGCTTTACATGTTTTTTTATCGATTGAAGAATCAGAAAAGATATGGATATATTTTACTTTCATTACCGTGTCACAGTGATGGATAAATCATATTGTTGATCTACATATCCCTTTTATTAGTTAGAGTAATAGAAAACACGTGAGTAGACAGAAAAAAAAATTGTGTCAAAACATAACTCCCTTACTTCACTCTCATCAAAAAATCCCCACTGAGAAATACCTGCCGCTACTCCCTCACATAGCGCATACTCCCCCCCCCCCCGTCCTCTATACCTGCACGTAACAAGTAAACAAGTAAGGAAGGTAGGAAACAGGTGCTCCGGAATTACGTGGAGCCTCGTCGCCGACTTTCGACTCAC
>NC_051407.1:2018379-2018578 GCF_015228065.2 Penaeus monodon | reverse complement strand
CGCGCCATCTCGCCGGCTCTCTTCATTAACGAAACCGATACTTGCTGCGGTGATCGTGACATGTGACGTAATGTTGAGGCAAAGGAAGGCTTGTTAGAGGAAGTAAAGACACTGAAATCGCACATATGGAGGCGCGCTTGGGTAAACATAAATACGTATATATACGTACTTACTCACTCCCACCTAGTTACTTACACAT
>NC_051407.1:2017389-2018186 GCF_015228065.2 Penaeus monodon | reverse complement strand
TATCCACGCACATACACTCACAAACAAGCGACTTAACGGCACCATCTGTTGCACGTTATGATAGGGTAATTATCATAAGGTATAAACACAACTTAATGATGACACTACACTAAACACAGTGCAATGAAGTACGTAGTTCAGCATAATAGTATAGACCCACAGTGTATAACACAGCTGTTAGGAGGGAAAAATGCCACCGTTTGGATACAATAACATTAACTTTTCGTTAATATACACAGCAGTTTCGCATATATAGAATACCGTAATCTTGTTGATTAATCCAAACATTCGCCATTTTGGTTGCAAACAGAATTGCCAAAGGGATACAGTTCGTTGCACAATTTTCGATACAAATAGCATTGTCCTGTCAAGTGAATATAACCCACTGCCCTATCCATTTGCGCGCAACAAAGGGGATTTCGTGGGTGCATTTATCGAAATATTGTCACAGTTACCGTGGATTTAACAATGCTCCACTAAAAAACAAAGGGCATTTTAGCGTCACGGATTACACCACGTTCTCGGCCCCCCGAAAACCTCCCCATGACGGCACCTCCCTTGGCACCTTGATTTCTGTCGCTTTTCAACGCCGTGGGTGCCTTACCCCCCCCCCCCCCCAGGCGTCCGGCCTCCATTTCGATCTCGATTCCTGGCGCATTTCCAGAGCAAGGGCGCAGCGGCGGGACCCTTCACCGCGGCGCATTCCAGCACACGGCGTAAAATTCTCCTGCAGAAGCATGAAAAGTCAAGGTGGTGACGGGGGTGGCTCTACCTGCAACCCACCCCCCCCCCCGCCC
>NC_051407.1:2016571-2017314 GCF_015228065.2 Penaeus monodon | reverse complement strand
GCCGCCCTCGCCTAGCCGCGTGCCCTCCAATTCGCAGGCCGCCCGTGTGGCCCTGTTTTCACGCCCACTTCCTCCGCCACCCGTGAATGAACGCTGGAAAGTAGCGCGCAGCTCACACTCCATGCTTTTTCCATCACGTTTTATTTACAGGCTAATTGTCGGCGGGCCAGCACGGCCGGCGCCCGATTTCACTGCCGTTCCTGAGGGAGGCGCTGACACGGAACACTTCCTTACCATGAGTCGCGGAGGTGCGCCCTCATCCTCGCTGCACCTGGGTCCTTCTGCACCGCTCCGCCCGCTGCGTCTCTCCCCTCAGCGTGAAAGGATGAGGGTAGGGGCGGGTGTGAGTCCTGAGGGTGCGTCGGCTCGCCCCTCGTCCAGGCAATGGGACTGCGGCGTCCTGGCTAGGCCTCGAAGGCAGCAGACGCAGCCAGGGGGCGAGGGGGCCTTCAACCCCTCCCTCCGGTGACGAACCCCCCCCTTTCCGACCGTCCACGGGGAAAGGAGAGAGGGCGAGAGAGAGGTTCCTCCTCCGGCTCGCGGCTGCACCATATGTACACGTAAGCCCTCTCCGCCTCCCAGCACTCACGCTTATCTTGCAACACTTCTCAAAGCACGAAACAGAGGCCGTTCAGCCCCGCCGTGGAACACTGCCTTGCACGCCACACACACCTAGCGGAGAGAGCGCCGCGCTGCATCCGCCCACCACCACGGTTAGTCTCACACTGAGCTGGCTGGCTGAC
>NC_051407.1:2016043-2016552 GCF_015228065.2 Penaeus monodon | reverse complement strand
TACAATAACAAACCCGCACACATGTGCCGCCACACTGCGCTACGGTTGACAACTTCACCATTCCAAACAATTTGTCCAGAAAGTGTAACAGGCCCTTGGAGTGCGGGAAATCCATCTCCCTGCTCGCGAGGCCCGCCGGCCGACCGCGTCCCTCCTCACGCACGCATCAAAAATCAATCCCGAAACCTTCCACGAATGTGGCGCTGCCGGGGAGGCCGTGAGCGGACGCCGTGCCAACGGACGAGTGCGCGACACACAGAGAAAGCTGATTGTTTGGGCAGATTTGTTTGCCGGTTTGTCGGCCTCGTCGCCGGGCCTCGCGACTCGCCGCGAGTGAGTCGGGATTGCCGCCGACGGAGACGCGCGCCCGACGAACGGCGCTCCGCGGCGACAGCATCACGCTACGCTACCTTTTGGTCTCCGGATATAATTGTTTTCTACTACAGATGATTGCACGGATGAGTACTCGAGAAGTATTTCACTAGCGCACCTACAATAAGCCATGAATG
>NC_051407.1:2015669-2015998 GCF_015228065.2 Penaeus monodon | reverse complement strand
TTTTCTTTCAAAAAGCCGTAAAACAAACATAGCCACTGCTATCGCGCGTACCCATCGGAGCAAACCATCACTCGTTGCCTTCCAACCACATACCGTCGCATGCCAACCCAACCCCCCCTCTCCTCCCCCCTCCAACACAGCCCCCCTCTTCCCAACGGCGGCGAAAACGGCAGCGCCAGCGAGGGTGCGAAGGAGCTCGAAGATCCGAGACGTCGATCGTCCTCGGTAGGACATCGGTGCGGATCCGACAAGCATCGCCCCGGACGCCAAGAGCCACGGGTAAAACGCCTCCACGATGGACGCATGTGGCACCTGGGGGGGGGGCCAGA
>NC_051407.1:2014879-2015292 GCF_015228065.2 Penaeus monodon | reverse complement strand
AACGACCCCTCAGAAACCCTTTCACACGCCCACGGAACGGCCGGCTCGCAGGGTGGGCTGATAACACGCGGTGGCTCGCTAAGGGCGGGGAGGCAACTCGACACCACACGCGCACCGTCGTCTCCCTCTCCCCAACTCTTCCTGCCTACCCTCTCCTTTCCACTCTTCCCCAACTCTTCCCTAACCTTCTCCCCTCTCTCACCCAATCCCCCTTTGCTCTCTTCCTCAATTCCTCCTCCTCTCCCTTCCTCCTCTTCGCCCAGCTTCTCTCCCTCTCCCTTCCCTCATTCCCCAATTCCTCTCGTGCCAATCCCCTCCCTTCCCCAACTCCCTCTCCCCCTTTCCTAATCCCCTCTCCTTCCCCCCCCCCCTTCCTCCCTAAAGCCGCCATGAGCACCACCACGTGCTGGTCA
>NC_051407.1:2014355-2014504 GCF_015228065.2 Penaeus monodon | reverse complement strand
GCCATTTTTCCTTGCACCGAAGTAACTTTCCCTCCCGAGTCGAGTCTTATTCTTGCAAACCGACTCAATCACTTTTCGTTTTCCTTTCTTGTTCCCATTCTCCACCAGTTTCCTTCCTCTGTCTCTTCGTCTGTCTTTTCGCTCTCACG
>NC_051407.1:2014098-2014260 GCF_015228065.2 Penaeus monodon | reverse complement strand
CGCATATTCGTTCGTTCTTACGTTCCTTTCCTTAATTCTCCCCGTTTCTCTTTGCTCCTCCTCCGTTTCTCCCTTCGTATGTCAATCCATTCTCAACCTATCCCCCTTATTTCTTCGCATATTCCTTTTCTCACGTTTATTCTTCCTCCGTTTCTTCACACA
>NC_051407.1:2013891-2014043 GCF_015228065.2 Penaeus monodon | reverse complement strand
GTTTCTTCCCGTTTCCGCCTGTTCTCTGTTCTCTGTTCGCCAACGGTCTCCTCCCCTGCAGAAACGGGGGGGGGGGGGCGAGCCACACCTGCCCCATTGTAAGGTGCACTGACGACCAGGCCGGAGGGAGCTGGTGTGTGACTTCTCGCCGA
>NC_051407.1:2013146-2013237 GCF_015228065.2 Penaeus monodon | reverse complement strand
TCCTCATTTTTCTACTGTTTCCCCTCTTCCTTAATCTATTCTATTCATTCTTTCCTTGCTTTATCCTCACTCTGTCTATCTATTTACTCTC
>NC_051407.1:2012666-2012820 GCF_015228065.2 Penaeus monodon | reverse complement strand
GGCGACGAACCTACCCGGCCTCAGCAACAACAGCCTTGTATTGGACAGAGGAATGCGGCGACGGAGCGGGATGTGGCGACATGGCAAAGGGCACGGCGATTCGAGCGGAGGCCCAGCCCCGGCCTATGTACGCTTTTATCCCGGGTTTTATGTT
>NC_051407.1:2012553-2012627 GCF_015228065.2 Penaeus monodon | reverse complement strand
GTGTCTAAATGGGTTAAAATACAGGTTAAAGGCGTTTTAAAGGGAGGAGGAGGGAGGCAAGGGACGATGAAGGG
>NC_051407.1:2011743-2012096 GCF_015228065.2 Penaeus monodon | reverse complement strand
GGGTGAGGGGGGAAACCAGACTAAAATTCCCTCCCCTTTTCGTTCCCTATTTTTTATCTCTTTTTCTCTCTCCCTCCCTACGGTTAGCCAAAGCGGATGACGCAACCCATGAATATGTAAACATGGCCACCACGTGACAAGTCTCATGCGGAGTGACATGCGGGTAACCAAAGTATCGGAGGGGAGGCGGCAGGGGAGGGTGTGGGTGGCAGGGGAGGTGGCAGGGGAGGTGGCAGGGTGGAAAGGGCAACCGGAAGGGTTTATGGGAAGGGGATAAAAGAAGGGAGCAGGGGAAGAGGTTGGGGAGGGGAAGGGGTTAGGGAGAGGAATGAAGAGAGAAAAAAAGAAACAGA
>NC_051407.1:2011349-2011581 GCF_015228065.2 Penaeus monodon | reverse complement strand
GGGTAGGTATGGGCGTGTGGGAAGGGGATAAACGAAAGGGACGAAGGGGGAAAGGGGACAAACGAAGAGAGTAAAACCAGGAGATAGGGGACGGAACGGCGAGAGGGAGCGGGAGCAGGAGAGGAGGAGAAGGGACGGTGCCAGGGGAGTAGGGGAAGGCTGGAGGACGAGAAGGGGAGGGAGGAGCTTCCCCCTCTCCCCTCCCGCCCCACTGATAAGCCCGCGAAGCCTC
>NC_051407.1:2010780-2011314 GCF_015228065.2 Penaeus monodon | reverse complement strand
AAACAACTAAAAAAAAAACACAGGAAATAAAAAGGGAAAATACGGGAAAAATTGCTCCTCTTGAGGGAAAGAGGGAAGCGAGAAAGAATCGGGAGAGAAAACTTACCTGAAAAGGACAAAGAAGACGAAGACGAAGACGAAGAAGACGAAGAAGAAGAAGAGGAACAAAAAGAACAAGAACGAGAAGACGAACGAAACAAGCGGAGAGGGAAGAGGCCGAGCCGGGGGCGTACTCACCTCGAAGGAGATCTCGTCGGAGGCCTGCGCGGTGTACCTCTTGACGACGTAGGCGGCGGCCACGGCGGGGGTGTTGATGTCGGAGTCATCGGTGACGATGAGGCGGTGCCCTCGGTTGTCCAGCTCCAGCCAGTTGAGGACGGGGCCGCACGTGATCAGCGACCCCGCCACCTCGCTCAGCCGCGCCACATACTCCCCCAGCAGCCCCGCCACAGCAGCCTGGAACGGAAAGGCAGCCTGAGTTCTCTCGCGTCGCCACGCCCGGTGCCACGCCGCGGCCGGGAAGGCTTCTGGGAG
>NC_051407.1:2010658-2010745 GCF_015228065.2 Penaeus monodon | reverse complement strand
GATCGGAACGCCGTGATAGGTGGCTGATCGGGCTATTTTTTTAACACTCATTTAGAAGATGCAATTGGAGTGGAGTGAATATTTTGA
>NC_051407.1:2010033-2010242 GCF_015228065.2 Penaeus monodon | reverse complement strand
ATAACAAAACCCAATAACAATAACAATCGCAATGCACATGATCAACGCAGGAGAGCAACGGCACGGGTATCCTCTTCCATCCCCCCCCCCTTGTTCTCCTTGTGTAATTTCGTAAAAGCATTTTCGACTATATATTCTATGTCTCTCTCTGGTGTGTTTGTCTCTTTTCATGCCTGTTCCCTCTCTATTTATCTTTCTACACTGCCTTT
>NC_051407.1:2009874-2009976 GCF_015228065.2 Penaeus monodon | reverse complement strand
GCTCTGAAAAAATGAAAATGGATTTTGATACCTTTTTAAAATGCGAAAACCGCCAACCAGCCGGATTGCCAATCAGGGATCACACAATCGACGCAAATCTAA
>NC_051407.1:2008964-2009359 GCF_015228065.2 Penaeus monodon | reverse complement strand
CAACGCAACGTCCTGTTCCGGGGCTCAAAGCAGTGGAACTCATGTCCAGGGGAATTTTAGAACTGCGCGCCTATAAAACGTTTCAAATTCAAATTGATTCAGTCATGTTTAGATAACTACTAATCACACACTTGAATTCAAAAGCCATGCGTTTCTCTTCTCTATAGTCGTCATATCTATGATACACTTAATGCAATAATTACCATTGAATAATAATAACTATTCTTATTTTCTCGGCATGTCCTAATTTGCAACGCATACTAGTACTAGTACAGCTATTCTCTATGTCCATATGGAAGCTTTTTGCTTAATGGACAATGACTTTCAATATGCTTTCCATACAATGTTTTAACCTGAAGTCAATAAATTTGTATCATTGCATCTTTCTCCTCTAA
>NC_051407.1:2008608-2008679 GCF_015228065.2 Penaeus monodon | reverse complement strand
AAGCAACACCTGCACTCTCTTATCCCAGGTGTGGCATTAATTCCCGACACACTTTTACCAATCGCTCCTCT
>NC_051407.1:2008377-2008446 GCF_015228065.2 Penaeus monodon | reverse complement strand
AGTATAAGTGCGAGTGTGGACGTGAACGTGAGCCTGCCAAGTGCGAGTGTCAGAGGAAGTGCACATACA
>NC_051407.1:2007831-2008151 GCF_015228065.2 Penaeus monodon | reverse complement strand
AATCATCAAGGTAATCGCTCTCCCCCCCTCACCCCCTCCCCCCGCGTCCCACCCACTCAACTCCCCTCGGATTTATACCCTCAAACCTTTCCTTGGCGACCAACAAACCATCATAATTTCAAAGAAATGGAATATCCTCCAGGGTGAATAATTGAGAGGAGGCGACACCGATCGAACAGCTTCTTGACACTTCGTGATTCCTGCTGGCGAATGACGTGGCGGGTGTGACGTCACAGTCATCGCAGACAGGGAATGTGATGAACGCAAACATCTGCGTCATCACTCGCAGTAACGCACATGCAGATAGATAGGGAGATAGA
>NC_051407.1:2007195-2007423 GCF_015228065.2 Penaeus monodon | reverse complement strand
TTTGGGGGGAAAAAATAAAACAAAGGGGAAAAGGGGGGGGGGAAAAAAAAAGGGGGAAAAAAAAACCCGGGGGAAAAAAAAAAAAAAAAGGGGAAAAAAGGGAAAAAGGAGAAAGAGGAGGGGAAAGGGGAAGGGGGGAAAAAAAGGAAAGGGGGAAGAGGGGGGGGAAAGGGAAAGGGGGGAAAAAGGGAAGGGAAAAAAGGGGGAAAAAGGAAAAAGAAAAAAGGG
>NC_051407.1:2005779-2005926 GCF_015228065.2 Penaeus monodon | reverse complement strand
ATAAGGGGAAAGAAAAAAGAAGAAAGGAGGGGGGGAAAAAAGGGAAAAAAACCAACAAAAACAGTGAAAACCCGGCACACAACAAAACCCAATTTTAAAAAAGGGAAAAAAAAACCCACATCAAAACCCAACCCCCGTCATATTTAG
>NC_051407.1:2005544-2005734 GCF_015228065.2 Penaeus monodon | reverse complement strand
TTTTTTTTTTTTTAAAATAATTTTTTCCCCAATTTTCCCGAAATGAGAGAGAGAGAAAAAATCGTCTCCCGTAACCTTGTAGCAATGGAGGCGATACGTGGACGAAATCCTCTTCAGGGGCGTCACATACGCGGCATTGTAGGGCCCCCGCTCTCCGCCCCACGGCCCCCCACCTGGTTCCGATGGGTTT
>NC_051407.1:2005404-2005489 GCF_015228065.2 Penaeus monodon | reverse complement strand
AGCCAGGCATCTGACAGGGGTTTGAGGGGGATCGGCAGGGGGAAAGGGGACCACAGCCGCTCCACAGCCAGATTACGGGCCCTCC
>NC_051407.1:2003270-2005372 GCF_015228065.2 Penaeus monodon | reverse complement strand
TTCCCAGGGGCGCCGCGAAGCATTCCTGGGGGTCCCTTCGTCTAAAAGGATCTTCCAGGAGCTGTTTCTTCTTTTCCTCCTTCCTGGCCACACCGGTATTCCCTCTCTCCGCTCCTCTCCTCTTCTTTCTCCCGTCTTCTCTCCCCCTCTCCTACCCTCTCCTTTTTCTCCTCGTTTCTCTCCTCCTCTTGTATTTTCCTTTCCTCTCTCCTCCTCCTATCTCTCCTACTCTCCCCTTCTATCCTCTCCTCTCCTCCTCCTTTTTTTTTCCCCCCTCTGACTTTTTCCCTCCTTCTCCTTTTCTCCCTTCCCTCCCTCCCCCGCCCCGCCCGAATCAATGTCCCAGACAGGGAATTCGCCGAAGCACTTTTTCCGCGTCGCCTCCGTCCGCTACCGCACTCTTTCAGCTTCTCCGTTCGCTTATTATCGTTTATTATTTCCTTCGGACTTTTATTTCCCTTCCTTACTGCCTTTTTTTCCACGTCTGGTTCCCGAGTGCCACGCGATGACGTCACGGCGCTACTGATGACGCAAGAGCGACTCGGGTGATGTTGCAACGGTTCTATGTTCCTCTTGCGTTGCCAAACGATCAAGACAGAAAGCGTAAACAATCAGATCAGGATGGGCGGGGCCGGGTTAAAAAAATGTCTATAAAAAAGAGAAAAGTTTACTGAAAAAGGGCAGTGACGAAGCGACTGCCCGAGGTAAGTCCCCCCTTAGTCGCGCAGGCCCGGTCCCCCTCCCGGCACCCCCTTTTTAAAAACATCATTATCATCCTTACTGTGTCTTCGGGTCCTCTTGTCGTTCTGAAAATTTTTTCAGTTTCCCTTTTCCTTCGGTCAGTTTTACGGGCACGTTACTGCGCTGTGCCCCCTGCAAGTCAGCATTTAAAGGTTCTCTCGTTTCCATGGGTACCTTGCATGCTGTAACACTGCCTCATCTACCTCGTTCCTCTGTCCTTATTATATCCTCAAAACTGCACCCTGAGACACTATTTCGACCCGCTTTTCAGACGATTCCCTCTTCCATTTCAAAAAGTTCCACTGCCATTTTCCTTTCCCCAATGTCGTCTTGAAAGCACTCGCCCAACAAGCATGTGAATCTTCTCGCTTCTGCATCGGTATCTTACCACGGCGCCGTTTTCCTCACATACACTTTTAATCTCTCGTCACACACCACGCAGGAAACAACACCCAGGAAGCAACGTCAGAAGTGCAACAACAACAAAAGCGAACAATGCACGTCGGTCATCGCGAACAGGGGCCCGGGGAACCCGGCTGAGCGACGGGAATGAGAGGCAAGACGCAAAGCCCGCAAAACGACCCCGTCCCCAGGGGAAGACAAAAACGAAAAAAAAAAGGGTCGGGAAAAGAGCCCAGCCGGGGGAAAACGCAACGCGGCGACGACGGGCGACGCCCAAGACGAAAGTGGTGCAAAGGCCCAGGGAAAAACCAGGGACGCGTCTTGTCGTGACGAACCGAGGGGCTCGGCACCCGGCCCTTTCTGAGCCGCCAGGGACAAAAGCCGCGCTGGGAAACCGCGGCGACCACACCTGCCTCCCTGGCACCTTGGCACTCGATATCGGCAGGTGGGCACAGCGGGCGCTCGCGGCGGGCCAACACACACACGCGCCCCGCCGCTCCCGCAGGTCGCAGCTTAAGGGGACCCTTGCGAATGTTGCAAGGCGCTCTGGAGGCACGTCTGCACGGGGGAGCGTTCGCGTGTCACGGCCTATTTGAGCGGGAGGCACTCTGCTTCTCGACGCCCGACTTACTTAGCAGACCCTTACAAGTCTCGTACGCTTTTCTTTGAGTGCCTGTTTTTGCAAACTGCACCCTAGGCTCTTGCCATGCAGCAAGCCGACATTAAAACACTCTAAACCTACAAATATAAACCTAAAATAACAAGCCTAGACGCACTAAAGATCCACAAATTCCACAGAGACATATGGATAGAAACAACCTGCCAGAGCCGACATTCACTCGCAGAAAGAGACATCCACAGCGACCGCAAAATATCAATTGCCTTTACCATGTTACATTGCAACCGCCGTCCCCCGCCCCCCCTGCGCCCACAACGAATTATCCGGCCGCGATATATAT
>NC_051407.1:2002864-2003127 GCF_015228065.2 Penaeus monodon | reverse complement strand
TCATGACGTCACAGCGGACTTTCGGAGGGCCACGCCGCACGCTCCGGCGGGCGGCCCGTTACGGAGTGACTCACCGCCGCGGAATTTCGCGGAGCGTATGATCAGCGCCCTCATCTCGCGGCGACGCTGGCGACGTCTGCGGGATCCCGTCTGATTGGTCATCCGTGGACGGCGGCGGCGACGGTTGCGAGAGCGGCGGACGCAAGGATCGCCTCGCTGCGTGGGGGGCGGCGGATTGCACAGGGAGGGGGATTGCACAGTTA
>NC_051407.1:2002447-2002758 GCF_015228065.2 Penaeus monodon | reverse complement strand
AAGCAGGTCTCCCAACAATCTCCGAACTACAACACCGACTTCCCTCCAGGTAATCAGAAAAAAAACTTCCGTCCGCGATCGTTCCGAGATAGTTCGTAGTTCGGACAACCGCCGACAGATGGCGCGCATACCCAACCACAAAGTTCGGCGCTTCCTCCGGCGTCGCTTCCTCCGCAAGGTGGCGCCGAAACCAAATTAGACGGAAAGGTCAAAGTTTCGATCCGGCCAGGACCTTGTCTGAACTTTCGATAAATGCTGCGTGTGCGAACGATTAGCTTCTGTGGGCTCGACTCTGGCTGGTAGCCGAGACG
>NC_051407.1:2002039-2002201 GCF_015228065.2 Penaeus monodon | reverse complement strand
CTCCCCGGAGACGCGAGGGCCGGAAGGCGGGAGCCCACGACGCGGGATCGGAGGAGAAGGTGCGAGCATCTTTCAAGCAAAAGCGAACGAGTTTTTGAATGATGGAACTCGGGACATTTTGCGCTTTTAATGAGACGTGACGCGTGACCATTTTACGAAACA
>NC_051407.1:2001437-2001711 GCF_015228065.2 Penaeus monodon | reverse complement strand
AGAAACCAATCAATCGTTGAACAGCAACACAGACGCGCCGTTCAGCAAGGAGGGTCACTTGGCACGGCGAGCGATCCCACGGCACCCGAGCGGCACCTCCAGTTCCTCTCAAAAGCTTAGTTCGCAGTAAGCTCTTTTCTCAACGTAAAAAAAAAAAAAACAGCGTTGCGGAAACACGGGGACACCAGGAATTACCTCAAATAATCCGGGGAAGCTTCCCTTCTCTCTCTCCTTGGTGGCCACGACTGATTTGGCCATTCGTTTTGTTGGCCAC
>NC_051407.1:2000933-2001396 GCF_015228065.2 Penaeus monodon | reverse complement strand
GTGGACTTCAAAAATTTTGGGTTATCTATTTTCTTTCTATGGTGGCCGTAATAGGTTTGGCCATTTTTTTTCGTTTGCTCCCATGGTGGCCACGACAGCCTTGGCCATTCGTTTTTTTCCGTTTGTTTCCATGGTGGCCATAATAGCTTTGGCCATTTGATCTTCCCTTTTTTCCCGAGAGTCTATCATAGATTTGGCCATTTAATTTTCCGTGCATTCCCTTGGCGGCCATCAGTGGCCTGGCCCGTTGTCTTCCTCCCCCGACCAGCGCTTGCAATACAGAGCGATCCCTTTCGCATATCTCGAGCTCTCAAAACACAGGGCGCCTAGTCACGCCGTCTTATTTCGGGCCTGCGTAAACACGCTGCAACATCAAAGTTAATGTGCGCCATGTTTTAGCAACTTGGGCCACATTTGGGAGGGGGGGAAGGGTATCGATTTTTATATGTACCAAAGCTTGATG
>NC_051407.1:2000273-2000590 GCF_015228065.2 Penaeus monodon | reverse complement strand
TCTATCTCTCTCCCCATCTCCATCTCCCCCTTCACACCTATCTCTCCCTCCCCGTTTCCATCCAATCCACCACAAGATGGTTTTCTAACGCCGTGATTCCGCTGTAGCATTCCGAGGGGCCTCTCACTACTGCAGGAGTTTTCCTTTTCTCTTCTCTCCCCTCCCCTCCCCCCTCGCCCTATCAGCATACCTCCCGCGGTCAGGTCAGGTCGGGTCCGCGCTCCGAAATACTCTCGAGGTCACCTCTCACCTGCCATGCTGTCACCTGTGGCTCGTGTGGGTCTTTTCCTATTAGCGCTTTGCACCTGTGCTTCGTT
>NC_051407.1:1998933-1999921 GCF_015228065.2 Penaeus monodon | reverse complement strand
GTATCGTCGGTTTCGCCCTCCCCATAACCTTTAACTCTTTAGCGTGGCACCATCATGGCACCCTTGGCTCTATGTACATCCTCTTCATTCAACAAGGGACATGATTGTGTAAAAACGGGGTCATGCAGTGCCCCCGAACCCAACGCTTCCCCTTATCCTCTTCCATCCCTCTTTCTCTTCCTCTCCCATCCCTCATTCTCTTCCTCTTTCTTCCCCATTTTTCTCCTTCATTCTCTTCCTCACCCCAACCCCCATCCTCCTCCCCCTCTCCCCCTCACCATTTTCCCCTCATCTTGTTCTTCACCCAAACCTTCCGCACCGCCCACTCACCCCCTCCACTCCTCCCCTCACCCATTCGTTCCCCCCTCAACTCCTCCCTTCCCCCTCACCCCCTCCACCCCTCCCTTCAACCCCTACACTTACACAGCGGAAGTGTTTAGTGACAACACCCGCGGTGGCACCAAGCTAACAAAACTCCAACATGCCGGCACCGACATCGACTCTCAAAGGGTCATATAGCACGCGTGACCTTCCTTCGACACAGAGCGAGGTCACGCCCCGTCCAAAAAGCGTTTTTTTTTTTTATTCCGCCGCTTCCGTAGACGCGTTCCCGGGCGAGAGTCATCGAAGCACTGAGTTGGACGCCGTGAACACCTCCCCGGCGAAAGTCATCGAAACACTGAGACACATCGAGACGGACTGGATGGAGGTGTGTGGGGGGGGAGGGGGGGAGGGGGTGAAGAAAGGAGAGTGGAGGGGGAGGAGTGGGGAAGTGGAGGGGAGAGGGGGGGTTTCTTGTGGCTGGCAGTTGCGTTCTTGCAACACTGCCTGCGTTGGATGGTTATTCAAGCGCCGCTGTAATGATGCGAAACTCTTCGACTATTCGACATTATTTGTCAAAACACTGCGCACATGCAATATTTCCATTTGCTTGCCATTCTGTTTTTTCCAACTTGATTTGACCTATTGCGAGGAGCCGTTTCAGTTA
>NC_051407.1:1998488-1998553 GCF_015228065.2 Penaeus monodon | reverse complement strand
ACCTGTACCCCGGAAGCAGGTACAGGGGACCGATCACCAACATGACACTGATAAATGACATTATG
>NC_051407.1:1997992-1998297 GCF_015228065.2 Penaeus monodon | reverse complement strand
TGCCTCCTGATACTTGTTCCTCCTCAAAGGAAGTGCCACTTGAGTCCACCGCCATGAGAGCAACCGAACACCCAGGAAGCCATCATGGCGCAGGTGCCACCATAGCCCAAGGTCCGGGACGATGACGGTGCCACCATAGGCTGAAGGTCAGGGAAGGTGAAGGTGCCACTGCGCGCCGGGAGATGACGAGGCAGGGGGAGAGTGCCAACGTACACATGAATGCAAACAGGTCAAAAGTGTGCTGGATGACTAATATTAACCAACATACCTAGAGTGCCATAATGCCAAGAGAGGGGTTCGGTGCC
>NC_051407.1:1997788-1997939 GCF_015228065.2 Penaeus monodon | reverse complement strand
GACCTCCCAAACAGAACTTTGTTGACACGTTCGATTTTTTTTAACTTCTAATCTTAACAAATGTCTTATGTACAGACCTTAAAATCTCGTAGGGTCTCGTATTTAACGAGAGAAGAAGTATGTGGTAATGAACGCCACCACAACATAGTGT
>NC_051407.1:1997261-1997445 GCF_015228065.2 Penaeus monodon | reverse complement strand
GGAAGGGGAGGAGAATGGAGAGCAGAAGACATTCTTGTGAAGACTGAAGGGAACAGCTGGTATGAATGAAAATAATGATGAGGTTTAGGGGGAATTAGTGATACAGATGCACCATGTGTGGAGGAGAAGGGAAGCGCGAGCCTGAGTGGGAGCGAATGAATGAGGCGGAGATCATGAATGGACA
>NC_051407.1:1996727-1996840 GCF_015228065.2 Penaeus monodon | reverse complement strand
CCCATTTCAACCGTATGTGTAGGTGTTTATATTGTCATGTAAACAAATCTTGAAGCTCATTTAGCGATACCTATCAGAGGCTTGTTAGCAAAATGACACGTAGTCGGGAGAAG
>NC_051407.1:1996080-1996172 GCF_015228065.2 Penaeus monodon | reverse complement strand
GGGGGGAGGTCTGATAGTGACGAATGGCAAGGCGAGAATGGCAATCTGAGCCTGACAGGTCTTTAATAGGTTTGTGGCTGTCAAGGATAGTC
>NC_051407.1:1995962-1996035 GCF_015228065.2 Penaeus monodon | reverse complement strand
ACCTGGTAAGGGGGGGGTACTTATGATTCCGTGAAGACACACAGCGATCAATCAACGTAACGGGGGTGTGGTG
>NC_051407.1:1995785-1995920 GCF_015228065.2 Penaeus monodon | reverse complement strand
ACTTTAGGTGGATGCTGATTAATTGTATTTTGTAATTATCATTGAGTGTTTCTTTAATTCTTTCCTCTTCTCTGGCTTCTATGATTTTCTTTTCCCCCTCTCTTTTGTTTACTGTTTATCTTCTAATTGTCTTTC
>NC_051407.1:1995442-1995547 GCF_015228065.2 Penaeus monodon | reverse complement strand
GAGAGAGAGAGAAAAAAAAACGAAAAACCGTCCCACATCCCCACCAACACCGGATACACCAAACGCAAAACCGCCAATTCCTTTTCGTTTCACAGCGTGTCACAT
>NC_051407.1:1994912-1995401 GCF_015228065.2 Penaeus monodon | reverse complement strand
TTGACTTCCGGCCTCGCACGCGCCCGCTCGCCAGCCAGCCTTTAGTCCCAAGCCTAAACTTCAAAATAACAATATTGATAAGCAACAACACACGAGCCAAACACCAGCAACCAAACAAATAACACCAACACCAGCAACCAAGCAGTGCCGACAAAAAACGGCAACGCCAATAACCAAGCAACAACACCAACAATCGAGCGACAACACCACCACCAACCAATCAACACCACCAGCAATCAAGCAACACTACCAGCAAACAAACGTCAACATCACCACCAACCAATCAACACCACCAGCAATCAAGCAACACTACCAGCAATCAAACGTCAACACCACCACCAACCAATCAACACCACCAACCACTCGACAACACTAGCCCCTCCTCGCCCCCTCCGTTCCCTCCACCATCCCTCGTCGGCGACCTCCCCGCCTGTTCATCATCCCACATTTGCTATTACATCGCCGAATATATTACGTGCCACACAAGGT
>NC_051407.1:1994268-1994787 GCF_015228065.2 Penaeus monodon | reverse complement strand
GCTTAGTGTGACAAGGTCGCGATCCAGACAGAAGGGGCGATACTGCTCATACTTCGGGTTATAGAGTGTCGTGAGAGTGTTGACTATATATTTCTGAATATATGGGGCAACTGCACACGTCAATTACACGGAGAAAACACGTGTAACGTAACATCTACACACGTATTTGCAATGGAATAGTTAATATATAACGCATTTACTTTGCTTTCATTCAAACACCCCATCTAAAGGCATTTAAAACCAGACTCCGAGGTGGCCCTCCTAAAAGATACAAATATAATAAAAAAAATCTAGAATCTACATAATAACCCTCATTACGGATTCCCCGCCATAAAACATAAATACACGGACTGACACACAATCATTTTTCTGTACCATCCACTTCCTGGTGATGTTTTATAACTAAGCACACACACGCAGCCGAACACAGATCAGTGTCACTACATGTTTTAAATCTGTTCATAACTCACAAGTAAAAAGAAGTACAACCTGTGCTAATGATCTTAATACTAATCACCT
>NC_051407.1:1994096-1994166 GCF_015228065.2 Penaeus monodon | reverse complement strand
TACCTAAAAACATGTTTAGTGTGTCCTTAACAACAGGGAATACATCTTCTGTTTGAGGGATAATCGAGTG
>NC_051407.1:1992726-1993310 GCF_015228065.2 Penaeus monodon | reverse complement strand
TCACAGCGGAAAAAAACGGAGAAAAACGGACTAAAACTGCGTCTTTCAAAGAGCGACGGACGCCAAGGACGCCAAGGACACCAAGGACGCCCCGAGATGCTCATTCATCATAGGGAACGTGGAAGATGCTGCCAGCCGAGGAAGAGAGGGAGAGAAGGTTAGAAAGTGAGGGGAAATGGGGAAGAGAGCAGGGAGAAGGATAATTTGGAAGGGAAACGGAGATAAAGAGTAAAGGGAGGGAGATGGGGAAAGAGTAAAAGGGAGGGAGAAGGGGGAAGAGTGAGAGAAAACAGATTAGGGGAAAGAGTGACACGAAAGGGAGGGAGAATGGAAGAGGAGTGAAGATGGAGAATGGAAATGGCGAGTTGAGGGAGAAAGGGAGAAATAGTGAGCATGAGTAAGGAATAAGGGAGAAGGAAAGGGGAAAAAGGAATGGCGAAGAGAGAAAAGAAATAGGGGCGAGATTAAAGGAAGAGAAGAATGAGGCAAAGGAGGACGGGAGGAGAGGGAGGGATGAAGAAAAGTGGGAAGGAGGAAGGAAAAGGGAGGAACGTTGCGGAAAAGTGAGCAAGGAGAGGACACGG
>NC_051407.1:1992033-1992484 GCF_015228065.2 Penaeus monodon | reverse complement strand
GCAGAGAAGAAGGTGCGTACTATATGCGTAGAGGAGGCGTCCTCTCCGCACCCTCTTGGCATTTAATTATACGACGATGAAAATGGCGAAGCATGGCAATGAACGAGGCTCTTGCGCCCTCCGAAAACAAGGAAGCTGATTATCCTTATCTTGGATAAATCAATCCTTACATTACACAAGACGATTACACACGACACAACTGCGACTAAATAAAGCAATCCGGTTTGAAATATTTATATGCAAGAGAGCGCTAATCCTACATTAGACCGAGCCAGTTAAATATTAGTATAAGAAATAGAAGGTCTTAGGTATTAAGGCAAAACATACATAAGTCGATTATGAAATTATACGATGGAAAATACTGAACCAATTACGCTCACAGAAAAAAAAAAATCACATGAGATATGAAATGATATGAAACTTTCCTTGACCACGCCAGTTGCGATTACAC
>NC_051407.1:1991841-1991938 GCF_015228065.2 Penaeus monodon | reverse complement strand
CACCACCACCGCAAAACGAAGAGCATACAACCTTCAAATTCAAAATGAATATCGATATCAAATGACCCAACGAAGACACCGCAATGGCCAGACGAAG
>NC_051407.1:1991716-1991806 GCF_015228065.2 Penaeus monodon | reverse complement strand
GAGGACGCAAGGGATATCAGATAAACTCTAAGTAAAATCTCCGATATTCAATAGAACTGCTTAGCTTTGCGAGGACAGAGGCACCGATCA
>NC_051407.1:1991138-1991330 GCF_015228065.2 Penaeus monodon | reverse complement strand
CCACGACACCACGACTGTTTAAAATATATCGTGTTTCCCTTATCAGAGAGGGAGGAAAGGAAAGGAAATGAGGGGAAACAAAAGTGAGGAAGGAAAATGAGGGGAAACAAAAGTGAGGAAGGAAAATGAGGGGAAACAAAAGTGAGGAAGGAAAATTAAGGGAAACAAAAATGGGCGTAAACACTGATGAAA
>NC_051407.1:1991009-1991095 GCF_015228065.2 Penaeus monodon | reverse complement strand
ACATGGAAGCACGAAAATAAGGGGAAAAAATGGATTAAAGATCGGAGGAAGAAACTAGAAAAAAATGACAAAAAAAAAACAAGGCC
>NC_051407.1:1990813-1990912 GCF_015228065.2 Penaeus monodon | reverse complement strand
ACGGTAAGGAGGGACAAAGTCCTACAGGGGGAGGAGTGGGGGGGAGGGGGACTTGGTGGGGGAGAAGTAATAGGACGACAGGGTGAAGGGTCGGGGACT
>NC_051407.1:1990672-1990786 GCF_015228065.2 Penaeus monodon | reverse complement strand
TGACGGCCGTGCTGAGTGAGGGGCGCTGAGTGACGCTTCCACCCTTAAAATGAAACCCTTAATGCTTCCTTTCCTTTCCTTCGCGGCCTTAACAGAAGTGAAAAAAAAATTAGT
>NC_051407.1:1990091-1990174 GCF_015228065.2 Penaeus monodon | reverse complement strand
ATTTCACAATGCGAAAAAAAAGATGACCCTCCCCCTCTTCCCGCCCTATGATCTCTTACTACTGTGACGTCAGAGTGCCCACG
>NC_051407.1:1989877-1990046 GCF_015228065.2 Penaeus monodon | reverse complement strand
GCCCAGCAGCATGACATCGCGATCTCAACGGAAAGGTCAAGAACATGATGTCAAGGACCAGAGACACACACGCGCGCGCACTCTTTCTTTCTGATGTCACTCCCAAGCATGATGCGTCAGTTGCAGCATTTGTGTTCGTGTTTTTCTACGTCTTTGTAACATTAATCTT
>NC_051407.1:1989762-1989848 GCF_015228065.2 Penaeus monodon | reverse complement strand
AACTGTTTTCTAAAAAGCATTCCGTCTTTACTATTTTGTGTCTGATTTCTATGCGTCTACATCTATGTGCTGATAAGTTGACATGC
>NC_051407.1:1988925-1989719 GCF_015228065.2 Penaeus monodon | reverse complement strand
TTTACAAAGTCAAATTTATCTTTCTACACATATGTATCTTCACAATCACATACAAATAAAGATCACACACTTTTTTTTCCTCGACTCCTGTAACTTCTTCTTGTAACTTTATCTGTCATTTGTCATGTGTCTCACATAATCATGCTTACTCTATAAACATTTTACTATTCATTAGCAGTCTGCTAAATGCATTATAAATACAATCTCTTAAGTCTACCCTCCAAGGTGAGAAAATGAAATCCCCGAACCGACAAAGAAAACGCTTCTCAATGCCTTTTTTTCGGGGGAGACTAAAACTACTCTCATCTCTACCCCGAAAACACTTTTTCTTTTAGAAGCACACACAAAAGAATTAAACCTTGTATCAGATACACCCCAATAAAATGTTTACTAAATAAATATACTATATTTCTACAGCCTTCCTCCCCTAATCCCTTACTACGAACAATATGTACATTAACCGAAGCGGCGCGTGTACACCCTACATACTGCAGCCAACGAAAACGAGCATCATCGCGCGGGCATGAATTAATCGAAAACGAAGTGGGAGGAGGAAGAAAGGTTACGAAAACACCGCAACAGGAACGCCATGCACACGAGGCAGACGGGGCAGACGAGGCAGACGGGGCAGACGCAGGCAAAAGGTCACCATGCATTATGATTTCGGTCCCAAAACAACACCAGGCGAGAGATACATCATAGTTCTCCTCATCAAACGGCGGCGTGTTCAAAGCTTCGCCGCGGATTCTTAGAAAGAGGAAGAAGGTTTTTAAAAACAAATAGGAAGAAGGGCA
>NC_051407.1:1988199-1988607 GCF_015228065.2 Penaeus monodon | reverse complement strand
TAAACCTGAGACTATGCACTTCATTAATCATCCATATTTCTCTGCGCCCACCTGCTGCCCGGCGGGTGAGATAAAAGGGGGATAGAGAAAGGAAAGAATAATAGAGAAACGATAAAAAAGAAGGAAAAAATGGGGGAAGGGGGAGAGCCACTAACGAATGCGAAAAGAACAATAAGAGATAAATGACAGAGTTCAAGATATGTAAAAAATATATGTTAATAAACAATGAAACGAACAAAGGAACTGGAGAATTCGAAATAAATAAACAGTAACGAAAAAAGAATAAAAGATGCAAGAATATTAAAAGAAAAAAAATCACTAAATATAGAGAACAGAAGAGAAATTAGACAAAGATTTAAAAAAAGATCGAACCAGCGTCTGAAAAAATATTAACCGTAATGTTAAACT
>NC_051407.1:1987261-1987883 GCF_015228065.2 Penaeus monodon | reverse complement strand
CAGATTCGAAAAATGTTTATAAAAGCGAAAGGCCTTCGCGTGGGCGTGAGGCAAGGCGGAATTCTCCTCACAAACAAAAGCCGACTCTCTCCTCCGGCCCATCAAGCCTACCACGCCACCTCGTCATTACCCACGTCAGCGGCTGACAGTCCAATGCTGACGACACTGCTGCGGAGGCCGGGCTTCCTGCCTTTGTCACAGATGGACTACACGGCCCCCCCTGCCCCCCCGGCCTACCCATCCCCCTGCTTGCCCTTGTGCCCTCTCTGCTTGTCTACCGTCTGCCTTCCCCTCGCCTTCCCCCTACGTCTCTCCTTGCCGCCCCTTCCCCCTCCTGTCTTCATTGTTTCTCCCCTCTACTTCCTCCCTTCCTTCTTTCCTTCCTCCTCCCCGTACCTCTCTGCCCGTTTCTCTCTCTAACCACCTCCCTCCCTTCCCCTTGCTCCCTTTCCACAATCCTCCTCTCCCTTCCCCTAACTCTCTACCTATCTCTCTTACCACCGCCATTCCTCCCTACGACCCCCCCCCCTACCCTCTCTACCTGCCTCCCTCCCTCTTTTCCCCTTCCCTCCCTACCTGCCTCTCTCTCCTACACCTCTCCCCTCCCTCTCATCCCTTTCCT
>NC_051407.1:1986689-1987132 GCF_015228065.2 Penaeus monodon | reverse complement strand
TTCGCGAGATTGACCAATAGATCCCATACGCCGGCGAGCGGTCCCCTCCCTTGCAATTTCGTCACCGCCGTCACCCTACGCTGCGCAAGTGTTCCAACCCTCGAGGAACGGAGGGTGAAAGGGGGTGTTCTATTCCCATGGCTATTAAGAAGAACAACAGCACTCACGTTCGGCGAAGGCTAAGCGTTCTAGTTTGAGCAATAACATGGTAACTCCAGTCTGCTTCGAGTCCGGCTGGGATACGTACCTGCGGGAGAGAGAAGGAGTGTTAGGCATATAGAAGAATAGAAAAAAAATTGGGTTGTTTGTGTTTTGAGAAAATAGTAGACAAGGAATATATATTTTTTTTAAATCGTCAGTAAAATTTATACATAAGATTTATTAATTTAAAAAACGCGGATCGATATAAAATATACATCGTTCATATAACCTTTATTGTCGCC
>NC_051407.1:1985378-1986558 GCF_015228065.2 Penaeus monodon | reverse complement strand
AAACGTAAACGAACAATAATACAAACCATAAGAATAATACAAAGACAAAATACAAAAAAAAGGAACAATCCAACAACCAAATAAAAACAACACCAAAGAGACAAAACAAACAAACAAACAGGGCAATCTAAAACCCCATCATCACCTCCCCCCCCCCAAAAAAAAAAAGTGAAAAATCGCAAGCAAGCAAAATGAAAAGGCGTCAAGCAAATCTCGACCGACAAGCACCGGTCACGCGCCGCTAAGCCATGAATGAGGAGCGAGTCTCAAAAGCACTGGCACGGCCTCAGCATCGCCGCCGTGACGTCTCTGTTGCGGCCGAGGGAGAGGGGGATGAGGGGAAAGGGGGGGGAGGGGGATGCGGGGAAGGGAGGAGGAGGGATAGGTAGGGGAAAGGGGAGGATGGGGATGTGGGGAAGGGACGGGAGGGGGAGGTAAGGGAGGGAGATGGAAGGGAAGGAGGAAACGGAGAAGAAAGGAGGTAGGAAAAGGGAGAAGGGAGGTAAGGTAAGGGAGGAGAAGGGAGGAAGGGAAAGGGAGGAGAAGGGAAGCAGAGAAAGGGAGGAGAAGGGAGGTAGGGAAAGGGAGAAGGGAGGGGGAGGGAAACAGAGGTAGAGAGAGGTAGGGAAGGGGAAGGAAAGAGGTTAGAGAGGGGAAGGGAAGGGGAAGGGTACGGATGGGAGATGGTGGGTAAAGAAGAGGGTAAGGGTGAGGAAGGAGGGAGGAAGAGAGGGAAAATGAGGGTAGGGAGGGGAAGAGGGGAGGAAGGTATAGAAGGGAAAGGAGGAAAGGGAGATAGGGAAGAGAAGGGAAAAAAATGAGGGAGGGAAGAGGAGGGAATGTGATAAAGATGGGACGGAAAGAAAAAAGAAGATACGGGAGATAAAAAAGAGGGCGAAGAAGAGGAAAAAGGAGAAAGAGGAGAGGAAAGGGGAGGAAGAAGGGGGAAATGGAGAAAAAGAAGGGTAGTCAAGAGAAGAAAAAACAGGGAAAGGAGGAGAGAAGAAGAGAGGAAGGAAGGAGAGAAGAAGAGAGGAAGGAAGGAGAGAAGAAGAGAGGAAGGAAGGAGAGAAGACGTGTAGCCTATTTACAAAGATTTAGACACACTGTTGCAAGTTCACAGTCCGTGTCGATCCTCATATTTTGAAAGATGTGGCAACACTGTCACAATCATCGTAGG
>NC_051407.1:1985208-1985330 GCF_015228065.2 Penaeus monodon | reverse complement strand
TCTATAACGCCTTCCCCCCTTTTTGGTCGGTTTCTTTGTTTTCATCTATGTCAAATTACCTCGATCATCACATCTTTTCGTTCTGATTTTCGATACATTCAAGAAATCATTCCAGAAAAAAA
>NC_051407.1:1984245-1984428 GCF_015228065.2 Penaeus monodon | reverse complement strand
AATCCTTCCTAATCTCCACGTACACTACTCTAACGTTATTTTTACCAACTCGTAAATCAACGGAGTCGGTCAGCGGAAGAGGACACAAAAGCAATGAAAAATCTAATAAAAAAGTTACTTTTTCATCTTCATTCCACGTTTGCCTTCTCTTTTTCTCTGTCTATCCGCCTGTCTGTGTATCGT
>NC_051407.1:1983496-1984139 GCF_015228065.2 Penaeus monodon | reverse complement strand
GTGTCGACCCGAGCAACAAACCTCATCTCCTGCAAACCTTCTTCATCTCAAATATCAAGAGAGTAAATAAGGAGACAGAAAAGGAAGAGGGACACGGGAGAGGGAAAAGAAGAGGAAATGAAGAAAAGGGAGAGGTTAAGGTATAAGAAAAAGGAGAGGGAAAGGTAGAAGAAAAGGGAGAGGGTAAAGGGAGAGGGAAAAGGGAGAGGAACAAAGAGATGAAAAGGGGAGATGAAATGGGAGAGAGAAAGGGGAGAGGAAAATGAAAGAGGAAGAAGGGAAAACTACTAAGAGATCAACAGATTATTGCGATAAAGAGAAAGAGAGGGAGGAATGTGTGGAGATAAAACGGGGAAACAAAACAGCTGCTGAAAAAATGCGAGTTTTGTGGCAGAGGGGAATGGGAAGGAGGGAGGGGAAGGGGGGAGGGGAACGGGGAGGGGAAGGGGGGGAGGGGAACGGGGAGGGTATGGGGGAAGGGGGAGGGGGAGGGGAACGGGGATGAGAGGCAGAGAAGGGAAGTGCAGGGGAAGGGGAGAAGAAGACCGGGAAGTGGAGGGGAAGGAGAGAAGGAAAAAGAGAAAAAAGAGAAATTAAATATAAGGGAAAGGTGAATAGAACCGTGAGAGACAAAGAGAGGGAG
>NC_051407.1:1983062-1983406 GCF_015228065.2 Penaeus monodon | reverse complement strand
GGGAGTCTAAGAGAGGTAGAATGGGCCACAAGAGAAGGGAAGCAACGGGAGGAGGAACGAAAGCGAGAGTGTAGAAGGGAAGGAAGAGGGAAGGAAAGAAGGGAAGAATGGAAGATGGGAAGAACAGAAGGGAAGAAGGGGAGAAGAGGAGAAGAATAGAATGGGAGAAGAGGAGAAGGGGAGAGGGGTACGAAAGCACGGGCAGAGGGAAGAGAGGTCAGGCGGGGGTTGGCGGCAAGGTCACCCCAGCGGCGCCAGGCCTGACGTCAAGGAAATACCCGAGAACGAGTACTCCTCGCATGCCTTTGCCTCTCCCGCCACGGCGTTATGCTCGCGCTGGTGTA
>NC_051407.1:1982690-1982757 GCF_015228065.2 Penaeus monodon | reverse complement strand
CCCTCTCACTTCTTACCTCTTCTCCCCTCGCATTTTCACTCTCCCACACATCTCTCCCATTCCCTCG
>NC_051407.1:1982475-1982616 GCF_015228065.2 Penaeus monodon | reverse complement strand
CAAACGGAAAACTGGTGAAAGGATGACAACTCGACACGTGATCACAACCCACACTAGTTCTTCCGTTTAGGGGGTTTTGATGCGGGCTGGGGGGGGGGGATGGAAGGGGGGTTTAGTGGGGTCACACCGGGCGTTTCTATG
>NC_051407.1:1982099-1982190 GCF_015228065.2 Penaeus monodon | reverse complement strand
CAAGTTCCACACCGCCGGGTTACAAGGGGTTACGCTCGGTGAGGTAACAAGAGGTTGTGAGGTTACAACCCCAACGCTTACCCCTCTCTAA
>NC_051407.1:1981710-1982005 GCF_015228065.2 Penaeus monodon | reverse complement strand
GGAGCGAAGGTTATAGGGGGAGAAAGTCCGGCGCAGCGGATCACTAACCGAAGGGGCGGAACCTGAGAACAAATACTCGAAATACAAATTTAGGAAAAAACAAACAATCTACTTTAACTAAATCGAAATATCCATAAACGAGGGCGGGAATAAAACAGGGGGTTGGGGGATAAGTAGACACGATTATATCTGGTAGAGAATCAAAATACACACATAGACAGAGAGGTCTTTTCTCGCACCTACATACATTTACGGTTATGCACGGACGGTATAACGCGCGTGACACCGTCTGTTA
>NC_051407.1:1981457-1981664 GCF_015228065.2 Penaeus monodon | reverse complement strand
TTCTGCTTGGATTTGCTTGCGCTAAAAACCTCCAGCCTTGCACAAACAACCTCCCGCATCGCCGACCTTGCTACACTGTGCTTTCACGTTGCAAGCAGTCGAGAGCGCAATCACGCATCCTTCTGGTCGTCTGGCGTCCGTAGGAACCTCGCCAAGGACCGGTAAGGACCACCAAGGATCGCTAAGAACCTCGTGCACCTCTGACTT
>NC_051407.1:1980589-1980715 GCF_015228065.2 Penaeus monodon | reverse complement strand
AGGTAAAAAAGAAGAGCAGGATGGGAATGTGGATAAGAGCCAAAAAGAGGATGAGCAGGAATTTAGGAAGAGACGTAAAAAGTGAACGTTATGTGATAGGAAAATGAAAAAAAAATGAAGCCAACG
>NC_051407.1:1979842-1980510 GCF_015228065.2 Penaeus monodon | reverse complement strand
GAGGTAAACAATAACTAGGAAAATAAAAACAGCGATAGCAATTAACATAAAAAACATAATAATAACCACAACGAAAAGCAGAAGAACAAATGACACACGAACCAATGTACAACAGAACAGGAAAATAACAATAACAATATGAAAAAAAGGAAAGGAGAGAGAGGAAGAGGAATGAGGCGACGAAGCGACGAGGAGGCGAGATGAGGCCAAGCAACCTCAGCCAAGCCCTTGCCTCGCTCCTCGGTCACGTCTCTTCAGTGTGAGCCGGAAATTCGCCGCGATGCCCTCTTCTCCTCGCACTCACGCGCGTCCTCTCCTCATACTCGTCCTCACACTCGACAAAGAAACTCACATCCTCGTCTTCTCCTCCCTCTCGACCAAACACTCTCCCTCACACTCTCCTCATACTCTCTCTCACACTCTCCTTATACTCGCCTTCTCCTCATCCCCACACTCGACCCGGATCTATGGCTCTTTTTTTAAGTGTCATGGGATTCTTTCATTAAAAAAAAATATCTCATGTTTTCCGGGTCAAGATATGACAAAGGTACCGATGTTGCGTCATGATCTTGCTTTTTGTGTCACGCAGGAGTCAGGAACTGTGATGTGCAGGCTGCGGAACGAACACAAAAACGAACACCAGGCTCTGGAGTAAAATTAGACTCGCG
>NC_051407.1:1979363-1979641 GCF_015228065.2 Penaeus monodon | reverse complement strand
CTGTTCGAGGGCATGCTTGTCCAGGTGCTGATGTAGATGCGGGCTGGGGTCGTGGGCGGGCAGGAACAGCGCCCCCGCACTGTTGTGCATCACGCCCACGGGGGCCATCATTGCCACGCCCGCGTTCGCTCACTCCCTTGCAAGGCCGCCCGTCCCGCCCATACCCGTCCCGAGACTTCACGGCCGAGAGGGAAGCACCTCAGCCGCCCTGCTCTTCTGGGGGCGAGCGTGGGCGTAGGGGGCGTGGGCGGCGGGTTTGGGAGAACAGTGTGTGTCCG
>NC_051407.1:1979094-1979322 GCF_015228065.2 Penaeus monodon | reverse complement strand
AGTACTTTGCCATCATTGTCTCACGCCCATATATAATGCACTAAGCTCTTTTCACCGTCGCCCCGCCACGCATCTCGTCAGCGCGGACCGGTATTCTCTGTATTATTCACCTGCGGGGGGCGGGGGACAGATAAGAATCTTATCAGGGTTTCCGCTCCGGTTTCTAAAGACGCAGCAACGGGGCTTCGTCCAGGCGTCATGCCACTTGGCTTTTCCCTCGCAAGAACT
>NC_051407.1:1978866-1979047 GCF_015228065.2 Penaeus monodon | reverse complement strand
CGACATTCCGAGTGTGCTGTGATAACTCTACGGATTCCACACGCCAAGGAATTGTCCGTTAGAAAAGCTAGATATATTGAAAAAAAAAGTCGTAACACTTGATACAGAAACTTCAGGCCTTTGAAAACTTGTCAACTCAGCCAATTTGCGACGCTATCCGCAAACACACACTAATAAAAAA
>NC_051407.1:1978188-1978500 GCF_015228065.2 Penaeus monodon | reverse complement strand
TAATGTTATGCCCACATACAGTACCAAATCTCGGACCTAATTTGACCCAGCATGATAAATACCCCACCATACCAAACTATAAACAAAGAAGAACACACAAATAAACCAACCAATTACAAACAAACAACACAATACATAAACAAATGAACAACTAAAAGAGAGCAAATAAATAACAGGAATACCGTATATAGTAAATAATACAGTAAATAAATAAACATAAATATCTAAACATAGTGAAGGCCCGTTAGACGCCAGCCCCGCCCCTGCACGCCAGTCGCGTTATCTCCCTCAGCGTCCCAGCCCTCCGGAAGT
>NC_051407.1:1978013-1978152 GCF_015228065.2 Penaeus monodon | reverse complement strand
ACGAGGACCTGCGAGTCACACTCGACGCCCCTCGACGCCGCGTCTCTCCGGCCCTCTCGTGCGGGCGTAAGGAGTAAGACACGGCGCTCGGCTTCCCCGCATACTTGCAGACAGAGGATACGGTACAATAATAGACGAG
>NC_051407.1:1977535-1977971 GCF_015228065.2 Penaeus monodon | reverse complement strand
CAGAGGCGAGGATAAAAAAGAAGAATGATAGGTTTAAAATCCGTCTTGATTAGCTATTCACGGAGAGAACACACCCGCACTTTAGCCATTTCTCAAATCACACCACGTCCCCTTTCCCGTCTCCCACTTCCAACCCCAATAACCCACTCTAAACTCCTCCCTCCCCCTCGCTTAGTTAACCCCCTTCTCCTCCTATTCCAACCTCCACCCCCACCTCCACCCCCCCCTTCTACATCAACCCCGCTCCACCCATCCATCCATCCCTTTCTTCTCTTCTCCCACCTTCCCCACCTCCACCAACCTCCACCCTCCCCATCCTTCCCCCTTTCCCCCCCATCCTTCCCCCTTTCTTCCCCTCCCCCATCCTTCCTCCTTTCCCCCCCCACCCCCTATATTCGTATCAGCCCTTCTACATTCTCCGCGTTAAGCCTAGTGT
>NC_051407.1:1977244-1977400 GCF_015228065.2 Penaeus monodon | reverse complement strand
CAAGCGAGAACCAAGGACTCTCGTGTGGACTCTTCCCATCGATGATGCAACACGTGAGCAAACCGATTCCGTTCCTCCTTAATTCCCTCTCTCCGTTTCCCTTGTGTCACGTTCTGTTCCCCCTTTCATGTTTTCCTTTGTTTAGATTGCGTTTAA
>NC_051407.1:1977086-1977204 GCF_015228065.2 Penaeus monodon | reverse complement strand
TAGTATCTCTTTCACTGTTTCTCAATCGTCTTTTTGTTCTGCCGTTCAACGTCATTCAATAGATTACCTTTTTTTCTCTATCGAAATCTCTCTCGTCTAATGGTATAGGTAATTTGAA
>NC_051407.1:1976689-1976875 GCF_015228065.2 Penaeus monodon | reverse complement strand
CCTCCATTCTTGCCAGCTCCCCCTCACACCTCGCCCCTCGCACTTCTTTTACTCACTTCACTCCCTCTCCGTCTATTTCTCGCCTCAAACCCTCTCTTACGACATGAGGTAAATGTTGACTACAGATACACAACTGAAAGGCTGAAATTGTGAAGACGAAAGATGGAGATTTGAATAAGAGAAAGT
>NC_051407.1:1976049-1976137 GCF_015228065.2 Penaeus monodon | reverse complement strand
TGAGGGCTTGAGTATGCGCGCGAGTGCATGTGAAACAGAGCACACAGAAAGAAACAAGAAATAACCAAACGAAAGAAAGGAGGCTCAG
>NC_051407.1:1975382-1976010 GCF_015228065.2 Penaeus monodon | reverse complement strand
CATTAACATTCATCCTCCTAACAAAAAACAGACGAGAAGCAACCGGTCAATAGGACACCGGACGCGCAGCAGGTCGTTAGGACACAGCGCTTCCCACGCCCCCGCTTTTTTTTGCGAATATAAACACACCATAATGAAGGTGAATAAACGGACACAGAAGGATAAGGATAAAGAGGCCTCGGTGTGAATGAAAGGTGAGAGGCGAGGCGAAAGATTTAGGAGGAAAATATGGAAAAAAAATAGATAGATAGGCAAGAACGGTTTATGGAAAAGAGAATATAAAAATGATAAAGAATAAAATAAATAAACCTAGCACTAAAGCAACACAAAAATAAGATCTATAATATCAAAGCAAAAAAAAACCTACGACAAAAAAAAATACATACACATACAACTTTCTAGACCAAACCAAACCAAACAAAAACAAAGAGAAATACACAAAACATGAACAAATAAACAAAAAAACAACAACAACAGATAAACCAACAAACCAACAAACCAATCAATACCCCACGAACGACACATCCTCCCTCGGGCACCGTCCGCCCGCCTGCCATGGCATTTCTCCCGCGAAAGTCCGGCGGACGTTTAACAACTTCCTCTCCTTCCTCGCGTATCCGCCCGCGGA
>NC_051407.1:1974893-1975025 GCF_015228065.2 Penaeus monodon | reverse complement strand
AATCCTCGCAACTTTCTCTCCTTCCGCCTCATTTGCTGTCCGCCGTCCCTCCGTTTTCTTGAGTACCTCCTTTCTCTTCTTCGGAAAAGGTAAAGTGGGGAAGAGAAAACGGGAAGAATTACTTAAGGCAAA
>NC_051407.1:1974317-1974532 GCF_015228065.2 Penaeus monodon | reverse complement strand
GAGAGGCGCACATCAGCACAAACAGCCGCGTCGCTTCACCCTCATCGCTCACGTTTCCCTCCCGTTCACGCCCTCCTCAGGACACCCCTTCTCGCACCCTCTCTTTTCCTTGTTACTTCTCTCTATTTAGCGCCCTTCTTCCATACTGCCTATTTTCGTTAATGTTCACTGTCTCCTATTTCTTGAATGAAGTAAGTGCGTGCGAAAAAAATGAC
>NC_051407.1:1973540-1973632 GCF_015228065.2 Penaeus monodon | reverse complement strand
AGAAACCGTCACACACACACTGCAGCTTATGTCAAGGTGTGTCAAGAGTTGTCACACGTGTCAGGCGGCGAGGAATAACAACAATCTGTCAG
>NC_051407.1:1973170-1973270 GCF_015228065.2 Penaeus monodon | reverse complement strand
TTGCTTCGGGGCGCTACCCTGTCACCCTTTGTTCGTTTGCTTGCCCGCCTCTTTCGCTGCCAATCCCCTTTCTCTTGCGTTTATCAGGTACAATTTGGTG
>NC_051407.1:1972358-1972743 GCF_015228065.2 Penaeus monodon | reverse complement strand
AGCACCAGACGCGGCCGCGAGCCACGCCGAGTACTTCGCAGCGACAGACCTTGCCCAGACGCTCTCCCCCCCTCCCCCCCTCCCCATACACCCGCCCACGTCGCCCTCAATCACCCTTCCGCCCACTTTCCTCCGGGCTACTTAAAAAAAAACACGCCCACACGCCCCAAACACACCCTCCGAGAGCGTCGCTGCCACGCCTGATTTGGCCCCCATTCTCCTCCACCCCCACCCCCCCGTAACCCCCGCATCCCGCAACAGCTGCAATAATTTGCACTTTTATATTGCATTATCCTCTTGCGATTCTCCCTCGATGCTGTCACCTGCCGCCCCTCCGCTGCAATTATGCCCCGAGGGGCGTAAAGAGAGTCTTTTATGAGCTCGA
>NC_051407.1:1971291-1972265 GCF_015228065.2 Penaeus monodon | reverse complement strand
CCACCCAAAGGATCCCCAGCTGCACATACAAAAAGCACTTCCTCAATCGTCAGTATAAATGAAGAGAGAGAGAGAAAAAAAAATTATCTGGGGCTCTAGTGTTCCCCGCAAACCACCCAATGAACCTTTACCAAAAGAAAAATACTAATCATAAGATCCACTAACTCACTCATGTTTAAGATCTAAGATGAAACCTCTTAACACACTCTTTCAAAACCCGCTTAACACTCGCTTTAAGTCCCACTAACTTTCTGGAGAGTTACTAACTCAAGACTCACAAGCTCTTCTCAAGACACTAATTCTCTTAAGACTCACTAACCCACTTAGGACTCACCAACGCACTTGAGACTCACCAACGCACTTGAGACTCACCAATTCACTTCAAACACTCGCAAACTCCTAAGAAAAAAATAGAAAATAAAAAATCCCACGAACTCCCATAAGCCATGAGCCTTTTCTCCCCTCCTCCCAGCCCCACCCTGACCTAACATTACCCAACAGTGGCGCGCGGAGACAGGTCACGCATCTGGCGAACGAATACACTTACAGCTCACAACTGTCTAAACTATTGTTACCACATCGCCGGTCTCTGTTGTTGTTTCGATCGTGTTACTTCTTTCGCAACGGTTACTACAAGCGGTGTTGTCATACTGCAAACAGTGTGTGGAATTACTATCGCGCGCCCGAGCCGGCTCTTGGGCGGACTTAATTAAAAATAGTGCCGGGAGTCGATTCTCCGTGAGAGTTATAATGTTTGTGATGCTAATTATCGCTGCGTAGAAAAGCACGAATATAACATATTATGAAAGAGAGAGAGAGAGAAAAAAAAAACTATCGCTTTTCTTTTCCCTTCCCCTTTTCTCTCTTCTCACTAATTATTTCCTTTATCTCCTTTCTCCCTACCTACCCATTTTCCTTCTCTCCTTTTCCCCCTGCCTCTTCTTCTCCAGCCCCCTAACTTATTCCTTCCGTAT
>NC_051407.1:1971176-1971257 GCF_015228065.2 Penaeus monodon | reverse complement strand
ACAGCAGCATCCGAACCGACGGCAGGGGAGGGAGGGCCTCGCGCCTCGGATTTAGTCTCTGGGTCGAGCTGCTCTACACTC
>NC_051407.1:1970789-1970946 GCF_015228065.2 Penaeus monodon | reverse complement strand
GGAGGAGGCACGATGCCGATCGGGAGGAGGAGGATTAGTTCCAGCGACCACCTCCCAAGCGCCGGTTCCTAATCCCTTCGATAATGATGCTCAAATCGAATTCCTGTGGCCTGTCATAGTCAGGATCATTCACTCGTGTTATGTACTTCACCATACA
>NC_051407.1:1970626-1970733 GCF_015228065.2 Penaeus monodon | reverse complement strand
CTGCGTCTGCTTTTGCGAAGTGTTCGTCTTTGTATTTGCTTGTCTCTGTTTTCCCATTTGTCTCTATGTGTGTCTGTGTATGTAATTCTGTTTCTGTGTCTGTGTGC
>NC_051407.1:1970021-1970456 GCF_015228065.2 Penaeus monodon | reverse complement strand
CAGGATGCCACTCCCACCCTCCGCCCTCTGCACCGCTCGCGACGCCCTCCTCGCCCGCAGTAGCAATCGACAGGTGCAACGACCGCGTCAAAAAACCGTCATTTCCTTAAAATACAGCCGTCCCAAGGTCGAGGGCGCCGTCACACTATGGCGCGCTCCCGCCGCTCGGGGCATGGAGGGGGGAGGGAAGGAAAAAGAGAAAAAAAAGGAAAAATGAAAGGGAAGAGAGAGAGAAAAAAAAGGAGAAATGGCAACAAATGTAAAATGGGGATATGTATTTTTCTTTATAACTGCCTTGACGAGAGCAACAAAGTTTAAGGCTTAATTAGTTGCCATGGATATTGCAAAGATGTAATTTGGATGCGAGTTAAAGAGACATTTTGAATATGTTCAAGGAACGGCAACATATTTACGAGAGGAAAATGAGACGTGGAG
>NC_051407.1:1969846-1969953 GCF_015228065.2 Penaeus monodon | reverse complement strand
GAAGAGGAAGAGAGAAAAGGAATAAGAATAAGAACAAGAATTAGACGAGGTCGAGAACGAAGGAGAATGAGCAGAAAAGAGAACAGGGCGAAAAACAAATTATTCTT
>NC_051407.1:1969545-1969787 GCF_015228065.2 Penaeus monodon | reverse complement strand
CTGTCCTGATGGAAGAAGAGAATAAGCAAAAGAAAGAGAAAAAAGTAAACAGTGACGAGAAAACAAGAAAAAAGACAAAAGCAAAGAAAACGAGGAGAGGAAAACCTAATCCAGAGTCAATACGCAAATCAGTGTTGCCAGCAGCATTGCAAACGTCCCGAGTCAGTACTGCCAAGGCGGGTAATTGCTTGAGACCCTTCAAAGCTCAGTCAACTATAAGAAGTACGAGTCATCCAACCTAT
>NC_051407.1:1969104-1969171 GCF_015228065.2 Penaeus monodon | reverse complement strand
GCATATGCAAATCCATGTCGTTACAGACACATAAAAGGAGGGAGTGGGAGGAGAGACATAAAACAAG
>NC_051407.1:1968705-1968778 GCF_015228065.2 Penaeus monodon | reverse complement strand
AAGAAGGGGAAGGAGGGGGAAAAAAACGTAAAGAAAAAAAGAAGGGGAAAAAAATTTGAGAAAACCGAGGGGG
>NC_051407.1:1968075-1968510 GCF_015228065.2 Penaeus monodon | reverse complement strand
CGACACATAAACGGATAGAGGGAAGGAGTGGGATGGACGAAGTCTAGATGGTAAAAGGAAGAGAAAAAAAGAAAAAAAAATGGAATGTGGGATGGAAGATTGCGGTAGGAGGTTAGAGTAAGGGGATAGGAGGATAGGAGGATGGGGAAGGGGGGGGTAAAGGAGTAGGGGGAAATGGGGGAAGGGAGGGGGGGGAGAAGCAAGACCCTGAGAAGACTCACAATAGATGACACAGTGAGAGGGTGACGTATCAGATCGAGTGGCAACTGGCATGACACCCACACCAAGGCAACCCATTACCTCTCCCCCCCCTCCCTTCCCCCCTATTAATCCCCTCCACCCTGTCCCCATATATGGCATTAGTGATCTCCTCCCCTACACGCACATACGCTTACACGCTTGTAAACACACACACGAGTGTGCACACATTTCCAA
>NC_051407.1:1967809-1967981 GCF_015228065.2 Penaeus monodon | reverse complement strand
GCGCGCACACCCCAGAACCCGAATGTATCTTTCCTCGCCACACTAGACCACGCACAACAAACGAACGAAGTGGGGGCCAGTCTTAACAGGGGGAGGCCACAGGGAGATGGCAGTGACAGAGATGGAGAATGGAGAGGGAGTGGTAAACATGGGAAATGGAGAGAGTGATAAA
>NC_051407.1:1967468-1967709 GCF_015228065.2 Penaeus monodon | reverse complement strand
AAAGGGAGTAAAGAAGCTGGGTAACAGAGGGGGAGTGATAAAAATAACAAAAGGAAACATGAAGAAGAAGAGTGAATGGATAGCAAGTGACGAAAACGGGGGAACAGAACGACGAGGAAAAGGGGGAGAAAACAGAAAGAAGAAATTTAACGAAAAGGGGGAGACGACGAGAAACAATATGCATACGAAAAAAAAGAACAAGGATAAAACGAGAGAGTTAAAAAGAAATTAAAAGAAAGAC
>NC_051407.1:1967271-1967389 GCF_015228065.2 Penaeus monodon | reverse complement strand
CTCGAGAGAAAGAGCGGAGGGCCAGGGAAGGCGAGTGCCAGGAGCACTTAATGAGGAGTGCCGCGCTATCTCTGCGGTCGCACTCTCACACTCCACTCATTACTTGTGTGTGAGGGCT
>NC_051407.1:1966767-1967097 GCF_015228065.2 Penaeus monodon | reverse complement strand
GTTTTTTTCCCAGGGGTTTTGGGGGCCCCGGCCCGGGTGCGGGAGGAACGGGGGTTAGGCGGGGAAAGGATAAGGGGCCGGAAAAAGACGGCCCCGAAAAGGGGGAAGAACCCCAAAGAAAACAAAGAGGAGGAAGAGGAGAGTCAGGGGGGAAAAATTTTTGGGGGGATTGGGAAAAAAGGGGAGAGAGAGGGAAAAACGGGTCCAAGCGGCAGGGAAAAAAGGGGAATCCAAAAGGGAAAACGTTTTTACAGGGGGGGGTTAAAATGATGGAAGAGGTAAAAAAGGAAAATTTGAGGAAGCAGGGAAATGAGCAGACCCGTAGGTTTG
>NC_051407.1:1966063-1966339 GCF_015228065.2 Penaeus monodon | reverse complement strand
CCCATCGCCCCTTTTTCCCCCCTCAAATTCCCCGTTTTTTCCCTATTTTTTCAAACCATTTAATTTCCTTTTTTACCGATATTCTGTTTAAATATGTTTGATGATTTCTCCAAAATTCATCTATCTTTCCATTTTCCTTCTATTATTCCCCCTGCACTAATTTCTCCCGTTCTTTCTCCCTTTCCTTTCATTACTCTATTGAACTCGCGTGCTGCTTAGGGGCGATAAAAAAGGTAAGGAAAAAAAAAATAATAATAATAACTATTCTTATTCTAG
>NC_051407.1:1965666-1966013 GCF_015228065.2 Penaeus monodon | reverse complement strand
AAAAACCCGGGCCTTTCCCCCCTTTTTCCCTTTCCGACCCCTAAAAACCACTCCATAATATTACTAAACTTTTAAAGTATTTTTTAGAGAGAAAACCCCAACACCCCGTTTTGGGAGATAAAGTTGCCCAAACCCCCCTCCCCTCCTTCCCCTCCCTCCTTCTCCCTTTTCAACTCCCCATTTTTTCCCCCTCACCCCCCCCCTTTTCGCCCCTATCTCCCTCCCCTTTTTTTCCCCCCTCCCCCCCCTAGGGGTGTATTTTGGTGTCCTGTTATGTGGGGGCGCCAGATTACCCAGCCGCAGTCCGCGACCCCTTTCCATAAGCTCTTAAAAATACTTGTTCACGC
>NC_051407.1:1965293-1965393 GCF_015228065.2 Penaeus monodon | reverse complement strand
AATAAAAGATAGGGAATAAAATTAGGAAAGAATGGAGCGGCAAGTTGATATACATGGGAAAAAAATTCGAAAAAGGGGGGGGAAGATGAAAAAAAAAGGG
>NC_051407.1:1965149-1965214 GCF_015228065.2 Penaeus monodon | reverse complement strand
AAACAACAACAAAACAATCTAGAAAAAAAAAACACCCCGATATAACACAAAAGTTCAAAAGCACG
>NC_051407.1:1965001-1965115 GCF_015228065.2 Penaeus monodon | reverse complement strand
AAGTCACCACACAGACAAACAAGCAAACAATCGACCCAGAGCCAAATTCCCCGGGGACCTTTTCCTCCCTGCGCCGTCCGATCGCTCGCCCTTGTCCTTGTCGGACCCTGTCCC
>NC_051407.1:1964607-1964757 GCF_015228065.2 Penaeus monodon | reverse complement strand
AAACCTTGGGGTTTTTCCCCTTTTTTGTGTCTCCCTTCTATTTTTTTTCTTCTTTTTTTCTTTCTTCCCCCTTCTGATGTTTTTAAGGTAATCCTCCTTTCTACACGTGATTCCTTACTCCTAATCTACCACTCTTTATAGATGACTACC
>NC_051407.1:1963849-1963978 GCF_015228065.2 Penaeus monodon | reverse complement strand
GGTAACAAATCCTTTGAATGGGGGGGGAACAAGGGGCCACCCTCCGCCTCCTCCCCTCAGGGACCCCCCCACCCCCCCCCGTCCGGGAGGTAAACCCCACGCCCCATTACCCCAAAAAACCCCACCATT
>NC_051407.1:1963754-1963819 GCF_015228065.2 Penaeus monodon | reverse complement strand
ACCCTCTAAAAGGGCACACGCAGATTTAGACTGAAGGTTTTTGCGAGACCTTTTACCCCCCAGGG
>NC_051407.1:1963639-1963707 GCF_015228065.2 Penaeus monodon | reverse complement strand
GGGGGTCCTAGAATCCTGGGGGGGCCTTTGGGGGTAAAGGACTCTGCTGCCTCCCCCTTTCCTAAAAG
>NC_051407.1:1963401-1963595 GCF_015228065.2 Penaeus monodon | reverse complement strand
TTCGGGGGACCCCAACCCCCCAACTTTCAATCCCCCCACCGGGCCCCACAATCCTCAAGCTCCCCCCTCCCCCCCACTATCCTATTCCCATATCCTTACATCTCACCTCCATCTCCCCTTCTCCTCTCCCTATACAAGTTCCAACCTCCCCTCCCCACCATTTTTTTCTTCCCCACTACCAGACCCCATCCAAT
>NC_051407.1:1963028-1963206 GCF_015228065.2 Penaeus monodon | reverse complement strand
ACGGGGCGGGGCCCGTATAAGGTCCCGAGAGGCGGGTTTGGGACAAAAAAGCGGGTTTTCCGGCCCCAAAAACCTTTGGGGATTTCCTTTTGGGCAAACAACACCCGCCCGTTGCAAACCCCCGTTGCTCCCTCCCGGGGCCCTTTTCCTTCCCCCCTCCCTTTTCTGGGGGGTAGGG
>NC_051407.1:1962499-1962695 GCF_015228065.2 Penaeus monodon | reverse complement strand
GAGAGGGGAAAAAAAAGGGGGGGGATGAGTGCGAGGGGGGGGGAAAGGGGGGGAAAACCTTCACCTCTTCGAAACCCCGGGTCTGCTGGTTTTCTCTGGCCCCCAAAAAAAAAGAGCTTTTGTCCCCCAAGGGTTTTTTTGGTTTTGTGTGTGCGTTTAGTTGGTTTTGTGTTTTTTTGCCAAAAGGGGTTTGTTT
>NC_051407.1:1962342-1962428 GCF_015228065.2 Penaeus monodon | reverse complement strand
GGGGTTTGTTTTGTGTGGTAGACTTTTCCCCGGTGTCGGCGGGGTTTTAATTTTCGGGGTTCAATTTACTTTTTTCTTTTCCGTTT
>NC_051407.1:1962091-1962225 GCF_015228065.2 Penaeus monodon | reverse complement strand
AGGGTGCGGGGGTTTAAGTCCCTCACCCTGGGGCCTCGGGAAAACCTTTTTAATTTTCCCCCTCCCGCGCCGGGGCAGGGTGATTGCGGGAAACCAACCGGGCAGGCCCTTCCCGGGGGACGGGAGGGGGGGCC
>NC_051407.1:1961420-1961887 GCF_015228065.2 Penaeus monodon | reverse complement strand
TCGGGTCTTTTAATTTTTCCCCGCAAAAATATAGGGCGGCGGCGGCCCGACGGTTTTTTCATACAACGCTTTCGGCCCCTGGAAATTAAAACGGAGGGGTGGTTTGGCCCCCCCCTTTTTAGCCGCCTTTCGCCCGCATTGGGAAAAACTAAACGGGGCCCCGTCCTCCACGTGGCGGGGAAAAAAACCGATTTGCAAAAATGGCCGGGTCACGTGACATGTTTTTCACGGCGGCCCACACACAATTTCCGTGATTATTTGCATCGCTTTTTTTAACGGGAGTCAAGGTTTTTTTGGGGGAAAAATTTGTGTGGGTTTTAAGGACTTCCCGGGGAAAAATGCCAAAAAGAGGGCGAAAAGCTCCCTTTCTAGGGCTTTTTAAGGACTTGTTTTACCATACACGAGCACAAACCCCCATTTGCCGACCCCCCGTTTCACATCCTTCACTTTTTTCACCACTAACCCAA
>NC_051407.1:1960954-1961344 GCF_015228065.2 Penaeus monodon | reverse complement strand
CGAAAATATTTTTTGAAAAATCACTCGACGAATCCATCACAATAAAATTCGATCTTTCCATTGACGCAATATCTTTTCATCTCTATTTTTTTCTCTCGGTTATTCACTTTTTTCCTTTGTTCCTCATTTCCTCACGAGCAGCGACCCGGCAGGCTACTCGGCTTCTGGATCCTCCTGACGCGGCGAGCAGGTTCAAAGGCCCGCCGACGGGTCTCTCCTGCAGGATCAACAGGCGAAGGATTCCTCGGAGGAAACTGACGGATTGGGGGATTTTCAGGAGGATGTTCTCGTCGCCGAAAAACCCTTTCCCAAGACGTTCAAAGCACGATAGCATTTTGTGGCGCGCACGTGAGCCGAGCAGAGACAATCAAGGAAAAGGGGGACACCACG
>NC_051407.1:1960677-1960813 GCF_015228065.2 Penaeus monodon | reverse complement strand
GGGGGCGCCCCACACACGCACGCACGCCCCAAAAAACCCCCCCAAAAACCCCGCACCCGCACGCCAAAACACCCACAACACACCACACACAATACACACCACCACCCCCACCCCACACCCAAAAAAAAAACCACCA
>NC_051407.1:1960522-1960634 GCF_015228065.2 Penaeus monodon | reverse complement strand
GCGTGTTCAAGGTCCGCGCGGTACTAGGGTCACATCCGCCCTCACCCGAGCCACAATACACACTGACGCCGCCTGAGAAAACTACACTTACGGTAGGTGTGGGGAGACGGGA
>NC_051407.1:1959904-1959981 GCF_015228065.2 Penaeus monodon | reverse complement strand
GGGGTGGGGGAGAGGGTGGCGATGGGCGTGACTTGTTAGCGCTTCCTATTTGCCTAATTCTGATCAGCATTTATCAT
>NC_051407.1:1959601-1959674 GCF_015228065.2 Penaeus monodon | reverse complement strand
CATGGCCAAGGAACCCCCACCAATCTCTGTTTCCTGCCCTCATCCTCTCCCCGGCTCTGGCAACCTCATCACG
>NC_051407.1:1958997-1959088 GCF_015228065.2 Penaeus monodon | reverse complement strand
GTCTGGCGGGGATGGCATCGAAGAGGCCGGGAGGAGCGACGAAGACGATGAAAGAAAGGGAGAGAAAAAATGGCGAGGACCGACTCGACTA
>NC_051407.1:1958283-1958444 GCF_015228065.2 Penaeus monodon | reverse complement strand
GCAAGAATCATCAGATCGGATGTGATCAAGTCTGTTTTCCGAATAATTTTCTGCTTGGCCGCCGGGACGTAAACACGGGAGACGGAAGTGCTCACATGTTGGGGGAAAGGGGGGAGGGGGGAGGGGGGAGAGGCTATAGACTGCAAGCATAGACCCAAAAC
>NC_051407.1:1957880-1958020 GCF_015228065.2 Penaeus monodon | reverse complement strand
CTCCCCCCCTCCCCCCCTCCTGATTTACGACCCTTTCTCACCTCATAATCGACACCGCTCCACCGCCTACCCCCCCCCCCCTAAGATCTGTTGACCTCATCTCATATTTATTTATTTTCCTTATGCCTGACGGGTCTTGG
>NC_051407.1:1957432-1957646 GCF_015228065.2 Penaeus monodon | reverse complement strand
TGACATTCCTTTTACGGTTAATTTACTTAATACTGACTGCGCTTAACGTGAATATATTTATATTAAGAGTGCCGCTTCCCTTTCTGGTTTCTCTACCTCCCCATCCTCCCTCTTCCCTATCACCTCTTTCTTCCTCCTTTTCCTCTTCCCCATTTCTCCTCCTCCTCTTGTTTTTTTCCTCTTTCTCAATGACTTCTCCTTCTTCCTCAACCTC
>NC_051407.1:1957051-1957397 GCF_015228065.2 Penaeus monodon | reverse complement strand
CCTCTCCTCTTCCCCCATTTTCTCTCCCTCTTTCTCCTCGGTGACCCTTCCTCTCTTCACTTCACTCTTCACTTTCCCCTTTTCCCTCACCTCCTCCTCCATTTACTCATTCTCTTTCTCTCTCTTCACGTTTCCCTTCTGCTTCTCTTCCTTTTCCCTCCTCCTCCTCCTCCATTTATTCTCCCTCTTTCTCCTCGATGACCACCCCCCCACCCCCCACCCCATTCCCTCCCATTTCCCCCGGTCGCTTGAAAGAGCCATAACCTCACCGGGGCAGCTCGACATCACGCCCTCAGCCTCATGCGGGTTCCCCTCACTCCCCCCCCCTTCTATCTTCCCAATGAAA
>NC_051407.1:1956877-1956981 GCF_015228065.2 Penaeus monodon | reverse complement strand
TCGTGTCCACTCCCTTCGCCGCATAAGACGGCGCTTCATCCTCTTTATTTGTCGGCTCGTCCCTCTTGTTCTGTCGGCCTTCCTTACGAAGCAATCTGGTAATA
>NC_051407.1:1956555-1956621 GCF_015228065.2 Penaeus monodon | reverse complement strand
CTCCAATCCGCGCCGAGGGCCCCCAATCCGCTTGAACTCGCGCGCGGCTTCCAATCTGCGTAAAAT
>NC_051407.1:1956038-1956526 GCF_015228065.2 Penaeus monodon | reverse complement strand
GTCCATTTGTTTGCGCCGCCCTAACCCCTCCTCCCCGCCTCGTGACCGCAGCTTGACGGGTGTCGCCTCTCCCCTCGCATGCTGGGGCTCCTCCCCTTGGCCTATGACCCAAATATATCCCCTCCTCCCTCCTCCTTCCTCCCCCCTCCCCCCACCACCAGCACCGTCCCTTCCCCCAACACCCTCTGCCTTACCCTTTTCTCCTACCACTTTCATCGCCCTCACTTGGCCTCTCTTCCCCTCTCCCTCCTTTTACTCCTCGCCCCCTCTCTCCTCTCCCTTCCCCTCATGCCTTCTCTCCTTCCCCCCTCCCTTCCCTTCCCTCATCCTCTCTCCTCTTCTCCCCTCCCTTAGGTCCCCCTCGTCCCTTCTCTCCCCCTCTCCCCTCTCCTCCCCCGCTAGTGTCATTCTCACCAGTCTTGTCACGTCTCATCAGGGCCATGGCTCTTCATCCCCCTCCATGGCACTCTCCTCTGGCCCTGACTCAC
>NC_051407.1:1955605-1955726 GCF_015228065.2 Penaeus monodon | reverse complement strand
GTTTATCACGTCGCCCCCTCTTCCTTTTCCTCACCCACTTTGTCTTATCTGCTTAACTCTTCTGCCATAACTTTGTCTCCAGAGATCGCTCCTCCTTCAGAAGCCCTCCTGTCTTGTCCAA
>NC_051407.1:1954840-1955553 GCF_015228065.2 Penaeus monodon | reverse complement strand
ATTCTTAAAGGCCTATAATTATCTGTCTTTTTCTTATTTCTGTTTCATTGTTTATTGTTCTTTCTGCTTATTACTGTTCTTTAGCAAATGGTGGTGTTCATTCCTCTGTTTTGCTGTTCTTTTTTTCTTTTTTCTCCTCCTTTTTCTTTTCCTCCTGTTTCTTTTTTTCCCCAGATTTATTATCCTTCATCTTATAATCCCCCTTTTATCATTTATCCTTGCTCCTTCTTCTGATCTCATTATTATTAGTTCGTCTCTATTTATCTTTCATTTTCTTCTCTTTATTATTTTATCCAGTTCTCGCCTTTATTCTTTTACGTCATTCTCCCTCTTTTATCTTATTTTTTTATGGCGGTGCGTTTCGTGTCCTCGCCGCCATCTTTCTAATCCCCCGGCGCCTGTTTCCTCTGCGTCTTCTCTCTGTTCCTTATCTCCTTTTCCTTTTTTTATAACTACCTTCTCTTCTATGTTTTCTTTAACTCCCCCCCCACCTTTTTTTCTCTCTCTCTCCTTATCTCCTACCGTCCTACCGACTGCCCTTGCCAGTGTCACTGTCATGGCATCGCTTATCGACAGGCACTTTCGTCCACGATGGCACAGTTACCCACGATTGGCAGTCATTAACCTACATAAGGTGTGATAAAAATCGATTTCAAAATAGACGGGTCGAGAATAGTATTAATATAAGTATGTTTCGATGGATATATGTCGAG
>NC_051407.1:1954134-1954338 GCF_015228065.2 Penaeus monodon | reverse complement strand
TACACACACGTACAAGCAACTTACAAAATAACCAGAGGATTTTTTTTAACCGCACCAACACCGCTCAGCCTCTCATCAATTCCCCGCCAGATAACCGCCGCCTGCAATCATGAATGAACCAGCCCGGCCTTCATGAACGGGTCGCCCCCCCTCCCCCTCCCCTCCAAGTCCTGGTTCCCCGCCCTCACCTGCAAGGGTGACTGA
>NC_051407.1:1954010-1954107 GCF_015228065.2 Penaeus monodon | reverse complement strand
CCTATCTCCATTTTATCAACACTCTAGCTCTTTTTAAAAAACCAAGTTCCAGCTTAATCCTCCCCCTCAATCCTTTCCCCACCTACCTGATATAATT
>NC_051407.1:1953718-1953944 GCF_015228065.2 Penaeus monodon | reverse complement strand
AAACACATCATACAATAATCGATATAAAACCGTAACACAGAACGGACTTGCGTGACACCCCATTACCGTAACGTCCACCCCCCCTTCCCTCCCCCCCTACCCCTCCAAGTCCCCATAACCACCCATGAGCCTATGAATGGCGCCTCGGGGGGGGGGGGGTATAAAGCCTCCATTTGCCTTTTTAAAAAATTCCCATTCAGACACCTACTGGGCGAATTTGCTACTC
>NC_051407.1:1953132-1953416 GCF_015228065.2 Penaeus monodon | reverse complement strand
AGGAATATGAATACGAAGAAGACGAGGCCGGCAGAAGGACGAGTTCCTGACGTCCGGCTCATGACTGAAACCTCCTGAAACCCTGCATCCAGCGGCGAGCGGGTCCTTGCCCGGCCGCCGCCCCTCGCCCCCTCTCCCTCCCCTTCACCATCCCCGCACCTCCCCCGCCTCGCTCCCTCTATATACCTTTCCCTCCCCCTCCCTCCCCACCTCACTCCCTTCCCCCTCCCTCCCCACCTCGCTCCCTTCCCCCCTCCCCCTCTACACCACCCCCTCCCTGTACA
>NC_051407.1:1952932-1953103 GCF_015228065.2 Penaeus monodon | reverse complement strand
TCATTAGAGCGTGCGAGAGCCGCTTGTTCCGGAGTGTAAGCGCGCATGTAGGACGTAACAGGATAATGGCGAGAATTGTCCCCCGGATCGGCTTTCGTTCGATTCTCTGTCCGATTTCGCCCCGCGCGGCAAGGCACCTCCGATTTCGTCTTCCTTTCTCTTGCATATTAT
>NC_051407.1:1951608-1951742 GCF_015228065.2 Penaeus monodon | reverse complement strand
AGTCGTGGCCTAAGACGCGACCGGAGGAAGGTCGCGGCGCCCGCCAAGACGCCCAAAGGGGATCGGGGAATGGTGTCAAGTAGGGCGTGAATGCGACGAGGGCGGCACAAGGAGCATTAGGCAGCTGTAATCGC
>NC_051407.1:1950867-1951451 GCF_015228065.2 Penaeus monodon | reverse complement strand
AAAGGGACAACCTCCGTGCCAGGGAGGTGGGGTGGGGGAGGGGGCAGAGAGAGTAGTGGAGGGGGTGGGGGTAGCGAGGGTGGGGGTAGAAGGTGGATAGGGTTGGGGAGGGGGTAGAGAGGCGTTGGGGGGAGAGGGGGTTGCGAGGTGGGGGGGAGGCGTGTTCGAGATGAAAGCAGGGCACGGGGAGGAGGACTAGACCAAATCCTTCTAGAACATTCTATATCGAAAAAAAAACAAAAAAACAAACCCTAAAACGTACATTGTAACATAATCTTCCTAATAACCATATTTTGATAATTGCATTTTCTCTGCAACTGGATCAACATGGTCAAGTGTTTTTTGCCAGTCGACGAAGCGACATGTTTTGCTGTGGCGTTGTAATCGCGCAGTTAATAACCTCGCACATGGACTTGTGCATTTTTCGAAAACATATAATTACGTTATCTGGTGTTGCTAACCGGAGGGGAAGCGCCCTGTCTCAAACAGTGTTGCCAAGTAGAAGCAGCAGATTTATTGCATTGGGGGTTGCCAAAATCTGATGCTTGCTGACAGTGACTTAGGGATAAAAGGGGTATAGGTGA
>NC_051407.1:1948999-1950467 GCF_015228065.2 Penaeus monodon | reverse complement strand
AAATAACGCCTCCCTCTTATCTAGCCTTCCCTCCCACATCGTACAGAGAGCTCCCCCTGTGTGCTGTAGCCTCGCCTGATACTGCGTGACTAACCCCACACGTGGCCTTCCTCCGCCACGTGTTATTGGCGGAAATGTTGTTGTTGGTGGTGGTCCTGCTTTTGGGAGATGAGAGAAAGAGGAAATGCTACGTCTCTTTATCCTCGTCATCTCCCAAGTGCCTGCCCGGAACACCTGCGCGGAAATGCAAGATCAACGACACCTGCAGTATTTTTTCCCCTCTGGTTGCCGAAGGAGAGAGAACAGTCTATCAAGGCATTAATCATATCGTGAAAGGAGAAGAATGATCATACTCCCCAACGTAAAAGGGGAAGAAAAAATATGATTATGAGGAATGGGAACCGAGTCTTTGTTCAGCCCATAATGTAGGTCCTTGGCGTATGTGTGTGTCGGCCCAGGTTAATTTCGTGAAAAAACAACACGAAAAAAAGTTATATATAGAGGACCGAAATCCCACCGGCGTCTAGGATTCTTGTCCCCTCCTCTTCCCCCTTTCCCCCTATCCCCCATTCCCCTCTTCACCCATCCCCCCACCCCCTTCCCCTCTTCTCCTCTCCCCCCCGAAAGCCAGGGTTTCGTCGAGGTTTTCTTGGCCGCTCCGACGTCAACATGGGGATGCCCGACGCCTGTATCTCGGGACTCACGACGTCCCGCCTCGCCGTTCGACCCGCAGTCACGTAACCCTTTGTAAACTAATCTTTCTTTTCCTGTCGATGCCTTCGCTCCGATTTTACGTCGATCAACAGCACATCTAACTTTATGGAAAGGGACGGTCTGGGATTGATGTATAACAACAGTTCGTATGTGATAAACAGAGAAATGAATATATGAATAAATACATAAGTAAATAGATCAATAAATGAATAAATGAGGAAATGAATAAAAATTCAAGATTTAGTCTCGCACTCCCATGCAAGGTAATATATCACACATAACTTCGGATTTGGTGAGACAGCTCATGTCACGCAACTCCGAAAATGTTGCAAGGAAGTGCCATTGTTCAACACCATCATCATCATGAATGGCATTCTGGATCCCACATTACCAAAAACCACACACGAAAAATTACCAAATATACTATTGCAACATGTCACGCCTTGTCTTTGCACTATTTGCGTCGCCATCATTGCAATCTAGAGCAGTGGGGTATGTGCACTATGCACAACATCACTAATGGAACCTAGTTCATCACACGACCAGAACTGAGCACACTGCATCAGCTGTCCATCGCCAATCCGCCGACGCCTCGTTTGCAGCGACAGCGCACTCTGAGGACCGAAGCCCAGCTGGGTCTGAGACTTCTAAGCTTTAACGTAAAATACATACTTGTGCTGGCTGATACATTCGTAAACTTGCTAACACAGGTCATAGCTATACATCTTAGCGAATGTATATGGAATGCGCACGC
>NC_051407.1:1948647-1948811 GCF_015228065.2 Penaeus monodon | reverse complement strand
TGCCATCCCGCCCAGTCATACACCCATTCGAGAGCCAAGCACGCTATCTTCCGGCGAGGGACCAAACCTGCCACTTTAAGACAACAAGCAAAACGGGGAGCACAACCGCCCCAATCGCGCTGCAATCTATTCCGGCAGGACACTCCCCACAACAACCTTAATAA
>NC_051407.1:1948084-1948524 GCF_015228065.2 Penaeus monodon | reverse complement strand
TTAACTGCTTCTTGGCTCGCGCGGGCATTCCATCGGTCCTCGCAACACCGTTCTTCCGTCGAATGCCGGTGTCTGTTCTCTGTTCTCTGTTCTGTGGGTTTCTGTGTTGGTCTCTCCTGTCGGGTCGATGTTTAACAAGGGGAACACAGTACGGCCACCTCCCAGGAATGCGAAAACACGAACGCACCGTCTTTGCACACCGCTGCATTCAAGTCGCAATCACAATCTATCAACTGTATTGCATCATCTGTCATCTAAGGTCTCTGCACTCCTCTTCTCGCGTCATTCGACACAAAAATATTAGTCACGACACTTGAAACTCACTAACACACGAATACACGCACTGGACAAGCCTCAACGCTACCAATCACACACACAGCGTTCAAGAGCGAGGGAACACAACACAATAAAAATTCTTCTGAAGCGAGCCTGGCGCAAAG
>NC_051407.1:1947561-1948059 GCF_015228065.2 Penaeus monodon | reverse complement strand
GGCCGCGCCATGAATTAGTCAGTCCGCCACTAGTCAGCCAGACAGCGTTTGTGTGAGGGGGGAGAGGGGAGAGAGAGGAAGGGGGGGAAGGGGAGGGGGCTCATCCCCACTCACCGTGACCACCAAGTATTGTTAGCGAGTGCGTTCGTGTTCTCGCACACAACACACAAGAGAAAAGGGAGACACACACAGGAGGTGGATAAGGTCACGGCGGAGTTCCCGAAGGGCGAACACACTCGGACACTATCAATGCCGCTTCCTCTGGACGCCTTTCCATTTCCCCAGTTTCCGACGCCACCGGCCCGCGCACCATCCACACAAAAACACTTCGTCTACATGCTCCTCCCGGCGGTGGGACGAGCGGCCGCACCGTGGGCGGACGGACGCCGAAACGTACACGCACAGCGGGAGGGTCGGAGCTCCGGAGCGACGCTGGCGACGCGCGTTGACTCACGGCACAACACTGGCGGTTCGCGGCCGCCTCGCCCCCTCGTCTGC
>NC_051407.1:1947083-1947491 GCF_015228065.2 Penaeus monodon | reverse complement strand
CTCCTCCTCCTCGTGCCGCACACATTCTTGCATACATACTCGCAGACGCACACAGAGAAGCTCAAATGTCACGTTAAAAACTGCCAGGTACATCGGGCTTATCACACACGTGGAAACCCAAACTTCCGCTCGTTGTTTCGTTGTTACATAAAGTTGTCATAACACTCACTTCCGGCTGTCATGTGTTACCGAGAAACTACAGTCATGTCTGTTGGCCCGTAAGCAAATACTAATGTCGGAGTAATCCAGTTGGTCTCACTACTATGGAAAGCATAGGATATATACTTACAACTGTCAGTGTACAAAGTAGTATGTAATGTGCAGCTTGAATCTTTTTTAAAGTGTAACCGCGTGTTTTTTTCTTTCTTCTAAAGCTTATATACGCATAATGCGTCTACTAGGGCACAC
>NC_051407.1:1946774-1946961 GCF_015228065.2 Penaeus monodon | reverse complement strand
ACGCATGGCTCATACTGCAGGCCCCACAGGCTCCCCCTTCGCCCCCAGAGCACGCCCCGGAGTCTCCACTGGAAGCCCAGTCTGGAGCGAAGCCATGACACGCAGCTACGAAATTGGTGTCGTTTCGGCTGCGGTCTCCATCGGCCGAAGAGACGCCCGGCCGCGCCTGGACCGCGATGATCGGACG
>NC_051407.1:1946375-1946745 GCF_015228065.2 Penaeus monodon | reverse complement strand
ACGCCCAACCGAGAAGACAGCTTCAGACAGACAGACTACTCATTCTTGAGCGACAAACAGAACAGCGGATTTGGCATCGTTGTCCATAACCTACTGCATGCTGACTGTAAACTGCAGTGTCGCCGCGTCAGCTCAGCCAAGGCCGCTAGACCAAGAGGATGGGGGGGGGGGGGGACGCACTTATGTGTAATGTAACGCATTTAGCGCCGAGTCTCCTTGGCGTAACAGATGAAGGTGTGCACGCTGATTACCTTCGCACATACACGGCCACATCCGATGTGTCACGCCAGCCTGGGACGAGCTGCGAGCAAAACTCTCAATGTGTGCATATAAAGTGCAAATCGTACGCATGGATCTGTACAGTCAGGAA
>NC_051407.1:1946119-1946212 GCF_015228065.2 Penaeus monodon | reverse complement strand
CTAGGACCCTACACACGACTGATATAAGCTGGACGTCCCACCCGTGCTCTCCGCCCCGAGGCAGCTCCATTGCGATGGAATATGCCCCATGTT
>NC_051407.1:1945638-1945702 GCF_015228065.2 Penaeus monodon | reverse complement strand
AGAGCCGGCACGCGCGTCCCCCGAAGTGGACACTTTCACCCGGTGCCCCAAGGGGCCGCGCACG
>NC_051407.1:1945451-1945604 GCF_015228065.2 Penaeus monodon | reverse complement strand
CCTATCGTCGGCAAGGTCACCCGTGCGAGCTCGCGAGAGAACTCGGCCGAGTAACGATATCAATGCCACTTAACGACAATGTGGAGGTTCTCATGGCTAATATATATTGCACATTATTGCAGATACATGCAGAGCCCGGTGGATTTGCTTAGC
>NC_051407.1:1944886-1945004 GCF_015228065.2 Penaeus monodon | reverse complement strand
CGTAAATCTGTTTTTTAAACTTGTGTGTCTATTTACGTCTCTATCTGATTGTCAGCTTCTGCCAATCTCCCTCCCATCTCACACACAAAAAATCGGAAACAATCAGATACCGAACCTA
>NC_051407.1:1944454-1944692 GCF_015228065.2 Penaeus monodon | reverse complement strand
AGCAAAGAGCACGCCACCCCGCAGCCGCCACACGGAGCCAGGCATATTGTCTGTAACGCGGTCGTGACGTCACACCGTTACATGGGTGACCGGAGCTCCGTCACCGGCCGCCTCCCCCCCCCCTCCTCTCTCTCTCCCCTTCCCCTTTATCACATCTCCCCCCTCCCCTTCTTCCGTCTTGCCGTAACGGAGTATCTTATGCTAATCTGCAAGATCATGTTCTCTGGACACGTTTCGT
>NC_051407.1:1944212-1944424 GCF_015228065.2 Penaeus monodon | reverse complement strand
TCCGAGCAAGAGAAAAGTGTGTCAAAAGTGATTTTCTATTTTTTTAATAGTTCGTGTACAGCTATATTGAATTAAAAATAATAAAAGTAAAAAAAAATATAAGAGTTCTAAAGATCGATCGGATTCTCAAATACTTTTACCAAAACAAAATAATTCACCGACGAACGACATTATCAACCTTATCTGCAAAGCATTATCTAAATACACACAGT
>NC_051407.1:1943230-1944163 GCF_015228065.2 Penaeus monodon | reverse complement strand
GGTTCCGTGTATTACCTACAATTCTTTACTAGGAAACATTATAAACGAAATATATCCACCGAAAGACAAAACAATTTTGTATCTTGGTCGTTTTTTCCCCTCTGCCACTTACTGCCGCGGCGTCAACACAGGAGGGTGGTCTGCCAAGATTCTATCGTGAAAATGCAGCTGTTCTAATGCCCGTCGCCACGCAGTTCAGCTATAAGGGGGCCGAGGGAACGGAGCTTAATTCTGCCGTTCAGTGAAGCTCTTTAATGAGGTCGTTCAATGAAGCTGTTCAATGAAGCCGTTCAAATGAATTCGTTCAGTGAAGCGGTTCGATGAAGCGGTTCAGTGAAGCCGTTCAAATGAATTCGTTCAGTGAAACTGTTCAATGAAGCGGTTCGATGAAGCGGTTCAGTGAAGCCGTTCAATGAATTCGTTCAGTGAAACTATTCAATGAAGCGGTTCAGTGAAGCCGTTCAAATGAATTCGTTCAATGAAACTGTTCAATGAAACGGTTCGATGAAGCAGTTTGATGAAGCGGTTCAGTGAAGCTGTTCACTGAAGCCGTTCAAGTGAAGCTGTTCAATGAATCCGTTCACTAAAATTCGCGGTTTCGATCCGACACACATCAGGCGAGGAGCCAAAGACGACGAAAAACCGCAGAGCCCTCGCTGACACCCCTGACGACACTGGCATCGCTGACAACGCTGCTACTGACACCACAACTACCGCTAATACCACTGACACCAGCAGCGCCGCAAAAAAAAAAAAAACACTGGTAACACTGCCACCAGACTCAACCAACACTGCCAACACCGATTGCAAACACCAATGCCAACACAGGCATCGCTGCCAACACCGCGTGCGACCAAACATCCAACTCGACATCCGCACGACATCCACTCTGACCTCCCCGTCATGCCGAGGCGAGGCCGCATGCGGGGACTC
>NC_051407.1:1943110-1943185 GCF_015228065.2 Penaeus monodon | reverse complement strand
CAGGACGCATGCGGCATCCTTGTGTCTACATCTGCGGTTACGGCGCCGCAGCCAACCGTGACCAGCAGGTTCGGT
>NC_051407.1:1942330-1942734 GCF_015228065.2 Penaeus monodon | reverse complement strand
CGGCCCGACTCGCCAGTGCATCCTTCCCGGCGTGGCACTCCGGCGTGGCACTCCGGCGTGGCACTCCGGCGTGGCACTCCGGCGTGGCACTCCGGTGTGGCACTCCGGCGTGGCACTCCGGTAACTCCTTCCTTGGCACTTACCGGTAACTGCCGACATACCGCTGTTCATCCGAGCGTCCTCTTGGAACCCACAAACCTCTCTCAAGTACCGTTTTGACTAGCTTACCTGAAAAGGGAAAAGAGAGAACAGAATAAGTATGATGATAATGATGACGAAAATAAAGTTGGGGTCACTGGGTACTTGTCACATATGTTTATGATTTAAACAAATCTACGGGTATTCCACAACACACATCGATCCTCAGGGTGGTAAATAAACTAGCTTAACTGAACTTTAACTGA
>NC_051407.1:1941778-1941917 GCF_015228065.2 Penaeus monodon | reverse complement strand
GCAAACTATTTTTTATTCATACTGATATAATCCATAGTATAATGACGCTTCATCTAAAATTTACTGTTATGGCCGAACACCGAGTGAATCAAGGCTTGTCCAGACACTTAGCCACGGTAGTAAATAACAGTCGAACTAA
>NC_051407.1:1941440-1941749 GCF_015228065.2 Penaeus monodon | reverse complement strand
CCAGTGCAGTATCACCATTTTAATCTCACGCTTCCATGATCCCAGAATAAACCTCGGCATATACCCCCCTCCTCCCCCCCCCCCACTCTACCCGCGACCCTCATACAACTAAAAACACAAAAGCTTCATCTGCTTCGATCCCCCCCCCCCGTCCTAGTCCCCCCCTTCTACCGATACGCTACGAAGGCACGCAGACAAAGATGACGTCACGCCAGGCCGGTCTGAAAGTACGCGTCAACCTCAATGGGTTAAGGGAAGGTGGGGGGGGGGGGTGATGGGGAGAGGGAGGAAGGGCGGAACCTCCAAACC
>NC_051407.1:1941057-1941157 GCF_015228065.2 Penaeus monodon | reverse complement strand
GCACAGGTCTTCCCAGTGTCTATTTCTTTATTTCTTTGTTTGGCGGCCTGTCTACCTTTCTACCCTTTCACTGCTCCGTTTTCTTCCTTCCAATCTAACC
>NC_051407.1:1940379-1940567 GCF_015228065.2 Penaeus monodon | reverse complement strand
CCCGCGCCGAAAATAAAAGGGACAAAAAACGCAAGCAGGTGACGGCATGGCAAGCACCACCGCCAGCGCCGTCGACCGCAAGCAGCACTTTCCTCCCACGACGGCAGAGCAAGGCACTGTATGCTGAGCAGGAGAAACGCGGCGCACGAGGCCTTGCAGAACGGAGGCAGCGGCCGTTTTCCCAAGAT
>NC_051407.1:1940083-1940184 GCF_015228065.2 Penaeus monodon | reverse complement strand
GAAGGAAAGGAGAAGGGAGGAAAAGGGGGGAAGAGGGACATATGGAAGAATTATGAGGTAAAAAATAAAAAGGGAAAGGAAGAGATGGAAAAAAAATAGGG
>NC_051407.1:1939591-1939658 GCF_015228065.2 Penaeus monodon | reverse complement strand
CAGGGGAAGGAGACAAACCTACAGACAAACATCAAGAGAAATGCTGCTCGTCCTTAATTACCATTGT
>NC_051407.1:1939062-1939289 GCF_015228065.2 Penaeus monodon | reverse complement strand
ACTTCGCGACGCACGCCCCTCGCGAAGGAAGCGCCGCGCATGTCCTTGCGTCATCCGCGGCGATCACGTGACTCGCGCGTCGTCAGCCACGCGTAAACACAACTGCGATTTACTTTCCACTACGTCTGTTTCCTTCCTTTCCGGACTGCCCTCGCCGAGCTCCGCCTCCAGCTCTTTATTCCAATAAAAGGAACATCGTTCACGTTTGTTTTAAGGGGAGCATTGCG
>NC_051407.1:1938664-1939034 GCF_015228065.2 Penaeus monodon | reverse complement strand
GGGGGGGGGATTTCTTTATCGTATTTTGTTTAAATTCTCTGTTTAATATTAGTTATTTCTTAGTATCTTTTTTTTAATCAAACTTATCTATTTTATAATCTTCCCTTATTAGAAAAAAAAATCCCCACCTTAAGAAAATTCTCTCGCAAAAAAAAAAAAGACATACAAGAAAAAAGGAGAAACAAAGAAAGAATGATGAAGAAAGAGAAGAAAGAGAAGAAAAAGAAGAAAGAAAAGAAAAAGAAGACAAAAGAAAAGAAAAGAAGAGAGAGAAAAAAAAAACACGAAAAAAACGTGGTGGGTCCAAGATGCTCGTTTTCCTTCCTCCGAAAATGTAGATTCCTTTCCGCCAGACACGTAATACTGAAGA
>NC_051407.1:1937872-1938387 GCF_015228065.2 Penaeus monodon | reverse complement strand
CCTCCCCCTCCCCCTGTACCCTCCGTGTCTCATTCCCTATCCTTGAGAATTCCTTTTGTTTGTTTTTATCTTCATTTTTAGGAGGTTAATTCACTCGCCGCCCCCTTCTCCTCCCCCTTTCTTATCCCATTCTCCCCCTACCTTCTACTTTTATTTCCTCTTCCCCTCTTTTTCCCTTGTTCTCCCTCTGCCTCCATCCGTTCTCCATCTCCCTCTTTTTTTCCAATTATTTCTCTCTCTTCCTTCCTCCCTACTTCATCCCCCTCTATTTCTCCGATTTTCTCTCTCTTTACCTTCTCCCCTCTCTTAAGTCTACTCTTTATTCCTGTTCCTTCTCCTCCTCTTTCTTCTCTCTATTCCCCTAATCACTTCTCCCTTTGCATCTCTTCTCCCTCGCCCATTTCTCCTATTTCTTCACCTTCCTTCTTCCTCTTTCGTACTCCATCAACCATTTCCACAGATTCGCCGACTTCCCCTCGTTCCTCCCTCCCATCCCTCTCCCTACATTTATTATC
>NC_051407.1:1936838-1937721 GCF_015228065.2 Penaeus monodon | reverse complement strand
TATTATTTCCGAGAACTTCTCCCGTTTCCCCCTTCGTTCCTCCTTCCCCTCCTTCTCCCTACCTTTATCATTCATCTCTCCTCCTTTCACCTTATATTTCCCTCCCACTATTTTTCCATTCTCATTCATACTTCTTCCTCTCATCCATTGCTCTCCCTTCTTCCCTCCCCTTCTATCCCCTCCTCCAACTCTTCCCATCTCCCCTCTTCCTCCCCCCATCTACCCTTCTACCCTCTCCCTTCTCCCTCTCTTTTCCCCCCAACCCTCCCCCCCCTTTCTTCCTTCTCCCCCTTCCCCCTTTTTCCCCCCCCCTTCCCCCCCCCTCCTTTCCCCCTTCTTCCCTTTTCTACCCCCTCCTTCCCCCTTTTTTCCTTTCCTTTTTTTAACCCCCCCCTCCTCCCCCTTTTTCCCCCCACCCAAACCCTCTTTTCCCCTCCCCCCCTTCTCCCCTTCCCCCCCAACCCCCTTCCCTCACCTCTCGCTCTCTTTTCCCCGCCTCTTTTTTCCTCCCCCCCTTGGGTTTCCCCCCCCTTTTCCCCCCCGCGCTCAAGAGGACACCGTGGTTTACCTCGCCTGCCCCCAGCACCCCCAAAACCCATTCATTTTTCCTTCCCTTTGGGAAGGCTCGCCCCCCGCCGTGAATACCGCCCCCCCACGCGAAGGGGACCCCCCGAGGGGCCGCCCCTTGCCTGTCGACCACTTTGGGGTTTTTTTTTTTTAAATGGTTAATAGGTATAACGTATTTAGGGAAATTTAATAAATCGGGGATAAAAATTGTAATTGAAAATTGCAGTGGGCCCGTAGTAGGGGTTTTGGGTATTAATAGTATGTTTTGTGGGAGTATGAAACACAAAATGAAACATAATAATGAAAACAATAATGA
>NC_051407.1:1936362-1936540 GCF_015228065.2 Penaeus monodon | reverse complement strand
CTTTCACCATTAAACCACTATTTTTTAAAAATTAAACTATCATCATACATCATCATTCTTATTTGTTATCACCCTTACCTTACTATTATTATTAACATTATTACAACCAATACTATTACAATAAATAAAATAACAAATAAAAATTATTTTCATAATAATTATCACTACTACCTCATTT
>NC_051407.1:1936151-1936254 GCF_015228065.2 Penaeus monodon | reverse complement strand
AGTCCATTCCCCCCCCCTACCGGGGGGACTTTTTTTTCAGAAAAACCCTTTCAGGTTCCCAAGCAACTTCGGGTGCAGATCAATGCACTCCTACCACCCCGCC
>NC_051407.1:1935949-1936119 GCF_015228065.2 Penaeus monodon | reverse complement strand
GAACCGAGCCTCCCCCCCCTCCCCTCCCGCGCCGCGAAAAGAGCCGAGTGTCCCCGGGCGTCCCACGGGCGTCCCACGGGCGGCCCACGGATGAGCCGACGACGGAGATCAACGCTCGTCAGCGGCGCGAACGCCATCAGCTGATCGCCGTGTGTGTGCCACGCAAATAT
>NC_051407.1:1934994-1935320 GCF_015228065.2 Penaeus monodon | reverse complement strand
AGGGGAATTTGGGGCGGAAAAAAAGGAAAGGGGAGGAAAAAGGAGGGGGAGGGAGGGAGGAAGCGAGGGGGAGGGAGGAAAAGGGGGGGGGGGGTAGAGGAGGAGTTGGGGGAAAAAGGGGGAAAACCCCAAAAAAAAAAGGGGAAAAGGGGGGGGAAAAGGGAGGGGGGGGCTTTTCCCCCAGGAAAATAAAAAAAGGAAAAAGGGGGGGGGGTTTGGGGGAATGGGGGGTCTTGGGGGGGAAAAAATTTTTCCCCCCCGGGGGGGGGAAAAAAAAAAAGGGGGGGGGGGGGGAAAAAAAAAACCCAACCCCCCCCGGGGGGGGG
>NC_051407.1:1934296-1934478 GCF_015228065.2 Penaeus monodon | reverse complement strand
CATTTCTTTCCCCAGCGTCCCGGGTCCCCCCGGGGCCCCCTTTCCCTCCCGCTTGGGGCCGCCGCAGCCACGCCACCAACAACCAAATCCGTCAACCCAAATTTTTTCCTCCCCCGGCGTGCAAAATCCCCAAAACCCCCCCCCGCCTCCTCGCAACGCCGCAACGCTTGCTTCTCGAACCC
>NC_051407.1:1934162-1934255 GCF_015228065.2 Penaeus monodon | reverse complement strand
TTCCCCCCGGCTCCTTCCCCCGCTTTCCCCGGGGTTTTTGTTCTCCCCTTCCCTCGCCCTCCCCGCAGGGGCCCGGGGGGGCCCTTCCGAATG
>NC_051407.1:1933983-1934133 GCF_015228065.2 Penaeus monodon | reverse complement strand
GACGCAAAGGGCCCACAAAAAAAGGAGGGGGCGGCTCGGCTTCCCCGCCCGACGGAAGCCCCCGCAGCCAGGGCGCTTATCACGTGCAGCTTCCGCGCCGGGGGAAACGGGGGGGGAATTTCCCGTAAGGACGCGTTTGGGGTGCTTCTC
>NC_051407.1:1933307-1933637 GCF_015228065.2 Penaeus monodon | reverse complement strand
GGCGGGCCCGGGCGGGGTGATAAAAACGATCCTTTCGCCCGCCGGCGCCGCCGGTTGTCCCTCCCATTAAACAAATTCTCTGGCGTTAATTTTGTTTTTTAAGATCATAATTTGGGGAAAATTTTTCAAAATCTAAAAAAAATGCGACTTTTAAATCACTCTTTCCCTTTTTCTTTTAATTTTTTCCCCCTTTCGGTTCTAAAATTTTTCCCTGAAAAAAAAAATTTTTTTTTTTTTCCCTTTCCCGGGGCCCTTTTTGGTTTCCGGTTAAAAATAAAAAATTTCCCGGGTTTTTTTTTTATCTCCCTTTTTTATCTTTTATTCACGGTT
>NC_051407.1:1931467-1931565 GCF_015228065.2 Penaeus monodon | reverse complement strand
CCCTTTCCCTACTTTTCTTCAAAAGTCAAATGCCGGCTTCGCGGGAAAATACTTTTTTTCACTAATATTTTACTCCCCAATTTCCAAAAATCTGTCTT
>NC_051407.1:1931041-1931419 GCF_015228065.2 Penaeus monodon | reverse complement strand
GATATTTACTATTTTTTAAAAACCCAATACCTAAATTTGGTTTTAGAAATTTCCCCCTAATTTTTGGGATTTCTCTTCTTACTCCCGGGAAAAAAGAAAACGAAAACCCCTAAAGGTAAACTAAAAACCCAAAATTTCGCCCCAAATTTCCATCTATTTTTTTTTCCCATCAAACAAAGTCCTTTCCCCCAAAAATCTTACACATGCCCGGACTTTTTTTTCCCCAAAATGTCCATATTTTGATGTCATAACATCCACTGACCCGTCATGAGGACCAATATAAATATAGACCTATTTTGCAAACGACTTGAAACTAAAAACCCTTTGGTTTAAACTCTTCGTAAAGAAAAACCCCCTGAAAAAACCTAAAAAATGTCC
>NC_051407.1:1930479-1930705 GCF_015228065.2 Penaeus monodon | reverse complement strand
ACAAAACCCGAGCTAAAAAAAAAAAAAAGCGACACCCACCTCTCTGTCGTCCCCGGGCAGGTTCTCCTCCGGCGGGAGCTCCGGCAGGTGCGAGAACTTCCTGTCGTAGCAACACCTGTGCAGCTGCCTGTCGAGGAAGCGGAAGTTGTCGTAGGTGCGGCGCAGGACCCACGAGCGCCCCAGCGAGGCCACCTGCACCAGGAGGGAGCGGTTCTCGGCGTCCTCC
>NC_051407.1:1930337-1930433 GCF_015228065.2 Penaeus monodon | reverse complement strand
TGCTGCTGCCCGACGACAGCGGCTTCAGCTCCTCAGACACCAGCGTCACCTGGGGGGGGGGAGGGGGCTTCGTTTAGGCTTCTGGGTCGTAATGGG
>NC_051407.1:1929769-1930144 GCF_015228065.2 Penaeus monodon | reverse complement strand
CTGGGAGATGAGAATGCAGTATGACCCTTTCTTCATCCCAATTGAAAAAAAGGAATTACGGTTAATTAGTGAGGTTAATTAGACAAAACAGTAATTAGACCGAGCACTGTACGAAAGAGTGGAAATACAGACAAACTAACGTCATAATAAATACATCGCTACAGAATTCCTGAGCATAATGGGTAATTTTCATCTCAGCATAACAAAAGAAAACGGTAGAAAGTCATTTCACATAAATGTAAGTTACAGCATCATGTTAAATCAATTACAGTATATTACTAATTAACAGAGTAGTATAAGAAAAAAAAAATCAAAACCACGAAGCGTAGTTTTAATAAAGAAAATACACTGCTCTTCAAAAATAATAATAATAAA
>NC_051407.1:1929182-1929728 GCF_015228065.2 Penaeus monodon | reverse complement strand
ACAAATATATATAAAGTTAACACACGTAACTCCAGACATAAGAGGATGCCGCTCAAAGTCGGAGATAATATCGCCAATGGAATGCGCTTTGTTTGTTTGTGATCATACGTTTGAAACATTGCATGCAACTTCGTTACAAAAACCACTAGAAGCATCCTTGAAAATCAAGAGAAAGTCTCCTAACAAACTCAGATTGACTGCAATGATTTGCAATTATAAAGTAATAATGATTGCAATGACACTCCGAGCGTGATCAATTGCAACTCTGATTATATTGTTCATTCAACCACAAATAACTTGTCTCTAATAATCTTCCAACTATTTAATAACATTCGGACTGCGTAGTTGCAGCCGTGGCGGTAAAAAGGAGAGAGATACGATAAATAAACGGCCATAAATACGACCAATAAATAATGTCAGATCCGCTCTATGACGCCAAGGATCTCCTAAAACAAAAACATTAAAAAAAAGAGTTTAGCAAAAAGAGAATTTTTACCAAATAATGAAATGAAGTTGAGTCACGAACGCCAGAGTTTTGTGTGACGA
>NC_051407.1:1928669-1928840 GCF_015228065.2 Penaeus monodon | reverse complement strand
GGTTCCCAAGATTACTCCATTATCCCCCATACACTGCCTTTCGTGGCGTGGCTCCATGCACTGCTGACAACAATCAATGAGGCATTATATCTAAAGTGCATCAAAGTGTTCTTTAATTTCCCCTCATATACATTTTTTATTAATACGTGACCCTGTTTCTCATTTTGCTAT
>NC_051407.1:1928404-1928647 GCF_015228065.2 Penaeus monodon | reverse complement strand
CGGCTATTTAATTTTTCGTTTCTTCTTCCCTGCATCAAAAATATACGAATCGGTTATTGCGTTTAAACAGCAAGGCATTCTTTTTGCTTGTCTTTAAAATAAATACTAGTACTACAATAATACAATTCCCTCCTAATTATAAAGAATGAAAATATATGCGAATTCCTCCCCCCCCCCCCACCTGTTTTTTTTTACATGGATCAATGTTTGGCTATTAACTCTTAAGAGTCCAAAGACCAGAGA
>NC_051407.1:1927646-1928254 GCF_015228065.2 Penaeus monodon | reverse complement strand
CCTTTTCCTTCTCCTCCTCATTTTTTTAGGTCAATCTTCCTCCCTTATTTCATTAAATAAAAAAGACTCTTACCATCACAATGACTCAGTCACCATCCCCAATCCCCACGAATATAGCCCTAACCCCAATCACCATAAGCCAATCCCTAATCCAAAGTTAAAAAAAAGATTCCCAATCACCATGAACTAAAGTCTAATCCCAATCGCCATAAACCAAGCCTGAAAACCCAACCTCAAGCCCTACCAACCCCAGATCCCAATCCCCAATCCCCATAAACCAAGCCCCGATCATCTTCAATCAGATCCCAATCCCCAATCGCCATAATCCCAACCCCAACCCGGAATCCCTACGAACCAATCCCCAATCTCCAATCCCCTTGCATCCAGTCCCCAATCCTCAGGGCCTAATCCCCCTCACGACCACCACGCACCCCAACCCCTCCCAACAACGACCACACTGATAATGAAAACGCAACCTTGCAACATCAACAGCGTGCATTATTGCAATTGTGTTAGCGGTGTCATGGTGCTTCCACCCCCCCCCCCTCTTGTTGCGCTCGAGGGAGTAGTAGTGATACCTTGCGAAACGTATGTCAGGGTCACAATTA
>NC_051407.1:1926921-1927402 GCF_015228065.2 Penaeus monodon | reverse complement strand
TCACACATACACACATACAAACAGACCATCCAAACAGAAGCAGTAAGAGAACACGAAAGACATATAGAGAAAGAGAAAAAAAAAGTGAGACAAGACGAAAGGCAGACAAACGGACAGCGAAAAAGCAAAGCGAAAGCAAAGCTAAAGCAAAGCGAAAGCAAAGCGAAAGCAAAGCGAAAGCAAAGCTAAAGCAAAGCGAAAGCAAAGCTAAAGCAAAGCGAAAGCAAAGCGAAAGCAAAGCGAAAGCAAAGCGAAAGCAAAGCTAAAGCAAAGCGAAAGCAAAGCGAAAGCAAAGCGAAAGCAAAGCGAAAGCAAAGCGAAAGGCAGAAAAGAAAGAGAAAACAAGAAAACAATTACCAGGCGACGCGCATCGGGATTCAATAAAGAGCTAAGCAATAACCGGGCCCACATAAAGCTGCGAGCGCCATTCCCTTCCCATCCCTCGACTCCTTAAGTTCCGGAGAAGTTTGTTTACACAGGA
>NC_051407.1:1924825-1924982 GCF_015228065.2 Penaeus monodon | reverse complement strand
GACACACCCAATCATCCCAGGTGCTTTCGTAGCGTTTCCTTCAGCGAGCATTCCGAGGCCCTGCAACTGACATCCGGCAGAGATTGCAACGAGCAGCGAGTGCGTGGGAGCCGTGCAAGTTGCCGGAACCCTTGGCGATGCATGGCCATAAGGGTAA
>NC_051407.1:1923648-1924590 GCF_015228065.2 Penaeus monodon | reverse complement strand
TCGAGTCCATAGTTCTCGGCAGAATCGCAACCAGCCGACTATCGCCCTAAAACTCACCTCCGCCTCCTCGCCCTCGCCTCCGCTCATCTTCCAATCCTAGAACTCATGCTCACCGCTTTAGAGCTCATTTCCAAAACCCCAGAGCTTGTCTTGGCGTCCTAGAACATACCGACGCCTCTAATGCCTCATATTTCACCTTCTAGAGCTTACCCTCGCCTCCTGGTGTTTATCAATACCTCCTAAGGATTACATTCCCTTCGTAAAGCTTATCCTAACTCCTAATCTCCCTCCTCGCATCCTCGACCTCACCTTCCCCTCCTCGCACCTACCCTAAGCCTCCTAGACGTTACTCCCGCCTCCTCGATCTCACCACCTCCTCCTCGATCTCACCACCTCCTCCTCGATCTCACCACCTCCTCCTCGATCTCACCACCTCCTCCTCGATCTCACCACCTACTCCTCGATCTCACCACCTCCTCCTCGATCTCGCCACCTCCTCCGAGATCTCACCACCTCCTCCTCGATCACGCCACCTCCTCCTTGAGCTCACCACCTACTCCTCGATCTCGCCACCTCCTCTTCGATCTCACCACCTCCTCCTCGATCTCACCACCTCCTCCTCGATCTCACCACCTCCTCCTCGATCTCGCCACCTCCTCCTCGATCTCACCACCTCCTCTTCGATCTCGCCACCTCCTCCTTGAGCTCACCACCTACTCCTCGATCTCACCACCTCCTCCTCGATCTCACCACCTCCTCCTTGATCTCGCCACCTCCTCCTTGAGCTCATCCTCGGCATCCCAGAAGGAACCGAGACATTTCACGATGTCTTTTCAGGAGACCACTCCGTCTGACTTGCCATTTCGAGGTGTTCGCCACGCGAGTGTGAGTTCTGTTCCGAGCATGAATCTTGCATCACAAAGTGAAAACCGCTGCGGCGAT
>NC_051407.1:1922680-1923178 GCF_015228065.2 Penaeus monodon | reverse complement strand
ATGAGCGCGCGGATGTCACCAGTGGATGTCGGGCCAGATTAAATTTCCAAATAAATTGCCGAGTGTCTGAACTGAACAATCATACGCACACAAGCCCTACGGTGTCCAGCTAAAAATATTCATGGCGGGGCCGCATAGCTTCCAACAAAGTAAAGCTGAACTATTTCGCGCTAACAACAGGTCGCCAACGATGTTAACCGAAGACAAAGTGCACTATAATGGGCACTTCACCTCGCACTAAATGGCACTTTGCATTGAACTAAACGCCACTTTAAACGAACTCTAGTACGATACAATTTCTCAATGAGTTCATGATCAACAGCAAATGATACCGCATGACTAGCTGTTTAAGAAAGAAAGAAAGAAAGAAAAAAAAGAAGTTTGAATTAATGAAAAGGATTAAAACAAAAACAAACGATAATGATAAAAAAAAACTCCTAAATAAATAAATGCAGAAATGATTTTAAAAAAATATACCACACCATAAAACAAGGAGCT
>NC_051407.1:1922378-1922636 GCF_015228065.2 Penaeus monodon | reverse complement strand
GCAAAACGCTTAAAATACCAAAGACGCTTTCAACCAGTTCTTCCCTTCCCAGACCCTATTAAATTAAACTTTAATTCCCTCCTAACCAGTAAAACAGTTTTATTATGACTACTCTTTTCTCCCGAGTCCCCGGCATAAATAATGCGGAAGTAAATTAGACATTTGGAGGCATTTTCACCGGCCTCGGGAACGCAATTGGTCAATCCTTGGCTCTCCTCCATCCCCTGCCATTCTCAATCATTCAGTTGTGAGTTTGCT
>NC_051407.1:1922101-1922317 GCF_015228065.2 Penaeus monodon | reverse complement strand
CCCGTATTTTGTTCTTGTTACTATGTTAATTCGCTTATTCTACGTCCTTCTCCCTCTCTCCCTGTATTATTCTTGTTACTATGTCCCTTCGTTGTATTCTCCGTCATTCTCCCTATCCCTGTGTGTATTCTCGTCTCTATGTCCTTTGGCTGTTTTCCTCTATTTCTCTCATTCCTTCGCCGTTTTCTAAGATATATTCTCGTCTTTTCTTCCCCT
>NC_051407.1:1921980-1922071 GCF_015228065.2 Penaeus monodon | reverse complement strand
TCTCCTTCCCTTCCTTGTATTATTTTTTCCCCATAATCTCATTTCACTCTTCTTTTTTTACATTCCTATCTCGCTCTTTATGTTTTTTCTT
>NC_051407.1:1920718-1921610 GCF_015228065.2 Penaeus monodon | reverse complement strand
TTTAGCTTGCAAGTGCACACCTTTAATTATTCACGAACGTAACGCACGGACGACGAGGGAAGGAAATTGCAAATTCCCCGCCCGATTCATTCCCCTTTTCTCTCCCCTCTTTTACCCTCTTTCCCCATCTCCTTTCGCTTTCCTCTCCCCCTCTTCTTCGTTCCGTCTCTCCTCTTCTTCCTCTCTTTCCCCATATCTCCATTTTACTTTCCTAATTTCCTCTTCTTTGTTCCGTCTTCCTTCCTTTTCCTTATTTTGTTCATTCCTTCTCTCCCTTTTTTCTCTTTTTTCCCTATCTCTTCCTTTGGCTTTCCTCTTCCCCTTTTCGTTTCGTCTTCCTTCTTCACCCTTTTTCTTTATTCCCTCCGTCTTTTTTTCTCCCTTTTCCTTCGTCTTCCTTCTTTTTCTATTATTCGTTTTCTTAATTTTCATTTCCCTATTTCCCTTTTGTGTTTTTTTTCTCACCTTCTCCCATTAGTCTCATCTGCTTTCTTATCCTCCTTTCCTCATTCCATTTTTTTCCTCACACCTTCTTCCTCTCCTTCACCTTTCCTCTTCCTCTGCCCTCTTTTTCTCCTTCCCTTTCCCTCCTCTAATCTCCATTTAGCATTTCCCCTTTCTCTTCCTTTTCCTCCTTCCCCTTTTTCTCTTCTCTGACTTTACAAATTTCCCTTCCTTTCCTTTCTCTCTCCTTCTCCTTCCCTTCCCTTCCCTCCCATCTTCTCCTTCCTTTTCCCCCCTTCTTCCCTTTTCCTCCCCTCCCTCCTTTCTCTTCTCCCTTCTTCCTCTTCCCCTCTCTCTCTTCGCCCTCTCCCGAAAGATTCAATCCGTTTTAACAGCGAAAAAGTTTTATTATTCCGGATCTTCGAGTCCGGAACAGCACCTCCAACGA
>NC_051407.1:1920221-1920516 GCF_015228065.2 Penaeus monodon | reverse complement strand
AGTTCGTTCTAACAAAACTTGAAAGAATAGTCCTTGTGCACAGCATTTAAATTACTAAGCCTTTTTTCTTTTTCTTTCCATGTCCTTTTTTAAAAATTTATCATTCCTTTCAGGACCTTCCTTTTTCTTTCTCTTTATCACCTTTGCTTATTCTTGCCGTCTGATTTTAAAGCAACAAACACTCTTTCTTTTTATCACCGCCCTCACTAGCAATTTGTTGGGCGTTTTGTTACAGCCATCGCGTGTGATGAAATGTTTTCACTTGTTCATGTGGATTTCTTAATCCTCTCTCGTG
>NC_051407.1:1918879-1919327 GCF_015228065.2 Penaeus monodon | reverse complement strand
ACAATAAGATAACTAATACCCCGCGCACGACGAAAGCGAATGAGAAAGAGAGAGAGAAATAATTGCAAGGGAGAGCGAAGAGGGGTTTTACAGAAAGCCAATTTCGCGGAAGATAAAAACTGTCTCCTACAAAATTAAGCCCGAGAGGAAATGGGGGTCAATAATGTTGATACAAGAAGGAGAAGAAGAACAGAGATGAGAAGGAAGACGAGGAAGAGACGGAAGAGGAGAAAGAAAGGGAGAAAGCTAAAGAGAGGTAAACTAATGTAATGATGATAGGGGGAGAGATGGAAGAGGGGGAAGGGGGGTATATATTTACCCCCCCCCATCTCTTCACCCCGCTCACCGTCCTCCTAATTATCAAACTTTTATTCATATTAATAATGACAATCTCCGATATTAATTAAAGATGGTAATTATGATCAGCAAAGTTCGACCGCTCAATTCC
>NC_051407.1:1917680-1918165 GCF_015228065.2 Penaeus monodon | reverse complement strand
ACTTTCCAATAGTGGACGAGAGCGAGACATCTTCCTTCGACAGACCGAAAGTGTTAACAAATGTGTCACCATTTCTTATTCCTGTCAACCGATAAAAAACACCCAAAACAAAATCCCAAAAGAGAAACAAGATCGAAAAGAATAAAATAAAAAAAATATAGATAAATAAATAAATCAGTAAAAACTACAGAAAACGTGGAATTTAAGAAAAGCAATAAAACTATGAACATAGAAGAGAAACAAAGTACTATATATAGAGAAGAGAAAAACTAAAAACATAAATAAAATAAAAAAGCGAGAAATAGATAAAGAAAAAAAGAAAAGAAAAAAAACAAGGAAAAAGAGGGGGAAAAAAGGTAAAAAACAACAGAAAAGAAGAAAACAGACATACACAAGAGGAAAAAGTAGTTTCCGGCACCTCACAAATCGGCAAAGAATTTTGGGTGCGAAGCATAAAGGAAAAAAAAAATCCTTTTTGCATTCCT
>NC_051407.1:1916895-1917028 GCF_015228065.2 Penaeus monodon | reverse complement strand
AACGCACAACCCTGAACACCATAAATTTTCTAACAAACACTGAGGCTCATTCGGTCCGACTTATCGCTCAATGACCGGCCTCGCGTATCTTCTATTGTGTTTTGTCTCGTGTTTCTTTCTTTTGTGAAGGGAT
>NC_051407.1:1916797-1916877 GCF_015228065.2 Penaeus monodon | reverse complement strand
GAGATATGACTTTGCTCATGGGAGAGCGAGAAAAGGCGAGAGAATAAGGGGAAGGGGAAGGGGAAGGGATGGATAGTTGT
>NC_051407.1:1915758-1916452 GCF_015228065.2 Penaeus monodon | reverse complement strand
TTAATAATGGACTAACCCAAACCTCGCCTCGCCCGGGAGCCATTATCACGCAAACAGAATGAAAATCTCTGCGGCCTTGACGGACAATACGTGTCCATTTGTCTATTACTCTGTTCGAGATTTTCGTCGTCCTTGAAATGAGCCAATCGCATCGCAGATCCCAAATGCCAGACCAGAGAAACATACAAACTGCAATAAAAATCCTTGCAGCGTGCAGGGGAAAAGGGGTCACTATTGCATAAAACGACTTTCCGGGGCTTCGACTGACCCTTCCTTCCCATCCCACCCCCTTCGCCCCTTCCCCCCTCCCCCCCTTCTCACACTCCTTCATCCCCCCGACGCGACCTTACCTCTTTACCTCCCTCCACTCCCTCACTCCCTCTGGCTTCCCTCCACCCCTCCGGCTTCCCTCCTCCTCCATATTCCCTCCAACTTCTGTCTACCCCTTCACTCCCTCCTATTTTCCTCTCCAACAACAACATCTCGGCCCCTCTCACCTCCCCCCACCTCCCCCTACCTCCCTCTCACCCCCCCCCCCCCACATATCCCTCTGAATTAAGTAAGTAAGGTTTAAATTTCCACGCGAATGGCTAAAGATAATGTGATAAATACAAAACTGATAACAGTATTATCATAAAAAAAATATATATATATATAAAATTGTACTCGGCTAATGATAATAATAGCAACGAAA
>NC_051407.1:1915433-1915655 GCF_015228065.2 Penaeus monodon | reverse complement strand
CGCTGACAATAATAGCATGACGATGACGATGGCGACGATGTTAACAACAGTAAGAGGATGACTAATAGGAAAAAAAAGCATCTAACCTAGAAAAAATAACTATAAACGATAGCAACTGTCAAAATTAATCGACCAGGCACGACCGGCCCCTCATTTAAGCGGTGCCACGTTCAAGCTTAATTAATGCCAGGTGAAACTCGTATCCTCCAGGTAATAAGCACA
>NC_051407.1:1915158-1915229 GCF_015228065.2 Penaeus monodon | reverse complement strand
TTATCGTTTTTCCTCTCCTCCGTTAGACTTATTACCCCTTCTCTGGGTTCCTCTGCCATCGTCCCTTTATC
>NC_051407.1:1914885-1914990 GCF_015228065.2 Penaeus monodon | reverse complement strand
GTACATCAAAGCAAGGTAATCGTAACATCGAGCCTTGTTATTACGGGTCACCTGTTTGGACGAGGGGGCGGCCCTCGGGAATAAGACGGGCGTGGGAAGTAGGGG
>NC_051407.1:1913754-1913878 GCF_015228065.2 Penaeus monodon | reverse complement strand
AGTCAGGCCAGGGTCCTGGGGGGGAGGGGGGGTTACCAGATCGATGGCTAACTGTGGTATATGAAGTTGCTTGCTGGGAGATTAAAGGGAGATTAAATCCAGTTTTGCTTCAGATCGCTTCCAA
>NC_051407.1:1913576-1913720 GCF_015228065.2 Penaeus monodon | reverse complement strand
CACTATTGATGTCGCTGTTGCATCTATATTGTCCTTATTACTATAATCATTATAGAATAGAATCATGATAGCGTTACTTTTGTCAACAGGGACGTTTTTGCAATCATTTTTCTTTTTTCTGTTATGGATGGGCTACATTTACTA
>NC_051407.1:1913241-1913504 GCF_015228065.2 Penaeus monodon | reverse complement strand
AAGGTTTTTCCGTTATTTCTTATATTGGTGTTACTATCGCTGCTAATGTTGTCATTGTCATAAATGTTGTCATTGGCGTGCTGTGTGGCTCTGGCTTTGCTGTTGTGAACATTACTGACGTGGATCAGAAAGTAATAATACAATTTCTACAATAAAATACAACTCAGAGGTAAATGATCGTTAATGAACAAAATAAATGAAATGGAATTCAGCAACGTAAAAGAAAATCAGGTGGGACTGAGAAAGGAAAAGAAGATGAGAAA
>NC_051407.1:1912130-1912718 GCF_015228065.2 Penaeus monodon | reverse complement strand
GGGGGGGCAAAAGAGGATGATGGGGAAGGACAGGGACGAACAAACTTCTGGCATTGTGCGCCTGAGATCGATTCGAAGGCAAGATTCCGTCTAATTACAGGAGGGAGGAAGGGGATAAGGAGAGGGGGAGGGGAGATATGGAGACAGGAGGGGGAGGGGAGATAAGGGGACAGGAGGGGGAGGGGAGATAAGGGGACAAGAGGGGGAGGGGAGATAAGGGGCGGGAGTGGGGGAGATAAGGGGACGAGGAGGGTGTAGGGGAGGTAAGGAGAGGGGGAGGGGGAAGGGGAGACATGGGGCGGTGAGGGGGAGATAAGGAGAAGGAAGGGGGAGGGGCATAAGAGGAGATAAGGGAAGGGGGAGGGGAATAAGGAGAGGTGAAGGGGGAAGAAGAGAGAGGAGGAGGAGGGGGATATAAGACGGAGAGGAGAAAGATAAGGAGAGGGAGAAAGGACACAAGGGGAAGGGGAGGGAGAAAGGAGAAGGAAGGGGGTAAAGACAGGGGAGAGGGGGATGAGAAGGAATGAGAAGAGGGAGAAGAGAAGGCTGGGGACGGGAATAAAAGAAGGAGAGAGAGGAGAAAGGAGA
>NC_051407.1:1911790-1912005 GCF_015228065.2 Penaeus monodon | reverse complement strand
TAAAAATGGACGTTCTGACCACAGGTACAAAACCATTTCCAATTTCTTTTCCTCGTGTTCTGTATTTAGCCAAATAGACACACACACCTTCGGTCGCTTTCCCATAAGGGCTAAAATCCCTAGAGCTATGTGCCGTGACCTACATTTTTTTCTTTTCTTCTGTTTTTCCCCCGTCCTTTCTCGTGTGTAAATATAGGAAGCACATGGAAAATGCG
>NC_051407.1:1911161-1911591 GCF_015228065.2 Penaeus monodon | reverse complement strand
AGGGGAGGCTAAATGTCATGAAGGGGAAAAGCGATCTAATTAATTTCATATAGGGGGGGGGGAGGGGGAAGATGATTGGGGGGAGGAAAAAAAAGAGCAAAAGGCAGAAGGGGAAAACAACAGAGCGATTAAAGACTTAATGATAAAGATGAGAAATAGAGGATGAGAGGAAGAGGTAGATAGCATAACAACAGATAATTAATGAGGGAAGAATTGTATTGGGAGAAAAACAAGTAAGAAAGTAAAGCGACTTACAGGAAAAACAATAAGAAAGAGAGTTTGAAGAAAACGATGAAGAAAAAAGAAGAAAAGGATGATAGAATAAGAATTAGAATGTGATTAAGATAAATAATAAGAATAAGACTAAAAAGAATAGTAATACTAATAATGTGGGGGAGGAAGGAAGGAAGAGGAAAAAAAATGACAAAGG
>NC_051407.1:1910512-1910908 GCF_015228065.2 Penaeus monodon | reverse complement strand
AGACGAATAAGTAGTAAAAGAAATGAAGAAGACGAAGAAACCAACAAGAACAGGGGGAAGAGAGAGCCACGTCGCGGCCGTCCCTCCGCCAGGCACTCACCGTCAAGGGCGGGAGCTCCACATACTCGTAGTGGAAGTGGGCGCACTGGTCCAGCCGCGGGAACCTCGTCTCTCCCTCGTCGCCGGCTGCCACGCCCGCGCCCGTGCCAGACACGCCGCCCGTGGAGCCAGTCAGGTGGGTGATGCGCACGCCCCCGCGCCCGTCGCACACATCGCTCGACACACACAGCCCGCTCTGAGGGGGGGGGGGGGGGAGAAAGATTGGTTAGTGAAGGTGACGAGGAGGAAATACAGTACAGTACATCAACGCGTAAATGATTATATGGGATGTAAATA
>NC_051407.1:1910338-1910403 GCF_015228065.2 Penaeus monodon | reverse complement strand
ACGTATATTTATGCATGTGTGTGCATTTTCGTCTGCACACACATTTCAGACATATACAAACCCAG
>NC_051407.1:1909853-1910297 GCF_015228065.2 Penaeus monodon | reverse complement strand
CACGAAATATTCACGACATATCGCACCGGTACTCCGACACATAAACAAAAGACCCGCTGAGTTACGTTCCTTCCCCCTCCATTCCCGAGCCCTAACTAACTCATGCTTGTTACCCGGTGATGAGGTTGCCTCCTTCAGCCATAAATATGACGAAGCGGCTGGACGGAAGCACCTTTAACCTTGGCGCAAAGGTCAAAGGGTACGCCTTTAAAGAGAGGGGGGAAAAACGTCAATCATTTTTCACTCTTTTTTCCAGGCCCGGGCCAGGTGGGACCCACTTCGCTCGTGATTTGTTCCTTAAGTTTGGGTGCGCCCGGAGGCCCCAAAAACGCTGCTACGCATACGTTTATAACAGCGGATTTAGAGAGACGCGCACACGAGCATTACAAAGTAGTGCATGCATCTTTAAACGTACGCCCATACGCAGTCATCTACCTATTATCC
>NC_051407.1:1909097-1909469 GCF_015228065.2 Penaeus monodon | reverse complement strand
AATAAAATCACCGACAGGCCGACGACACGAGCGACGGCGAAAACACTCGAGGCAGCCAATAATAAGATAATTAACCACCTGTGGAAGGAACACCTGATAAAGACCCGGAGGACGCGCCGGCGAGAGTGACGCGACGCCCTGGGACACGACAGTGGCGGAAGCAATCGAAAAGAGCAGCGAGAACGAACGCCCACAACGCAAATAATACGAATAAACAATGCATGTACTGTGTTAAGAGAGAGAGAAAAGATGCATGTAATGTATTTTTAAAAAGTAATGCAGTATATTAAAAAAGAGAAAAAGAAAATGCATGTAATGCATGAAGAGAAAAAAATAACCATGTAATATATTGAAAACAAGCGGGAAAAATGC
>NC_051407.1:1908727-1909006 GCF_015228065.2 Penaeus monodon | reverse complement strand
TTAAAAAAAAAGAAAGTGTGTAGCGTATTAAAAAGGCAAAGAAAAAATGACTGCAATGTATTAGGAATGGGTGGAATACTCGGGACAAAGCGCTACCTACAACAAAAACAGAAACAAGGGCAGCACCGCCTGTAATAACAATGAAGATTAAAATAAAAACATAACAACAACAAATACAATGGCAAATAACAATAGTCATAACAAACTAACAAGAACAATGACGCCAATAATATATATGGTAATAACAATACTAACAAACAAACAAACCCGAGAGTAGTA
>NC_051407.1:1908600-1908685 GCF_015228065.2 Penaeus monodon | reverse complement strand
CAGAAAAACGTCACTAACGATCCGCTCGCCGTGACCATCGCATAACACGATCACAAGAACATTGTCAAGTAGTCTCCTTGCCTTT
>NC_051407.1:1907815-1908335 GCF_015228065.2 Penaeus monodon | reverse complement strand
TTAGCGACCCGATCCCCGGCGACCGCTCTCGCTCATCATCGCGTAGGCCGGACGCTTTCTTTATGGCCCGATTACTGCAGCTGGCACGTGCATATATAAGGATCTGCTTCGGTCTGATGGCGGCGGTGGTTGTGCATGGCGGTTGTGGTTGTGTAGGGCGGTTGCGGTTGTGTAGGGCGGTTATGTTAGTGAATGACGGTTGTGCATGGCGGATGTGGTTGTGTAGGGCGGTTGTGTTCGTGAATGATGGTTGTGGTTGTGCATGGCGGTTGTGGTTGTGTAGGGCGGTTGTGTTTGTGCATGGTGGTTGTGAATGATGGTTGTGATTGTGGTTATGAATGTTGGAAGCGGTTTTGAATAGTGGCTACGGTTGTGAAAAGTAGTAGCGGTTGTGAACAAGCGGCGGCGGTGGCGGATGGCGGCTGCAAAGCCTGAATGAGAAGAACACAAGGCGAAGGAACGCCTCACGACCCCTAACTAGCGCCAAACACCCTTACAAACGACCCCCCCCCCCCAACGG
>NC_051407.1:1907566-1907782 GCF_015228065.2 Penaeus monodon | reverse complement strand
AGCAGGAGGACCGCAGACGCAACGAGGGACGAGTTCAGGGCACAGCCCCCCGACCGCCCCCGAGACTTCCCCAGCAGTAGCCTCCAGCAGCTCGTCACTGGAGGGAAGCTTGAGCTCGGCCAGACTGCCGCCGCGACTTCCTCAGGGCCACCTCAGGGCATGCCACAGGCTCCCCGGAGGCTCACCCAAACCCGCCGAATCACGTCTGGCCGGCGG
>NC_051407.1:1906869-1907135 GCF_015228065.2 Penaeus monodon | reverse complement strand
GATTTCCATTACTACTATATTTCATCCATTCTGAACAATTTCGATATACCAAATTTGTGACCTACACTTCTAACAAATACAACAAACTAAATCCGTTACCTACATATCTACCAAATACAATAAACGCAGCCTATTTCCTACACTCCAAACCACCACAATAAACCAAGAATCTAAAGAGAACATTCAACCTACATGCACACTACATAACCGTAACATACACTCATTCACAAAGAACAGAAAAAAATCCTGCTCTAAACCGCGCATCA
>NC_051407.1:1906616-1906756 GCF_015228065.2 Penaeus monodon | reverse complement strand
AGAAAAAACGTACGTGTAAACCGCTCAGGCAGTCGTTACCGTATCATTTTGCAATAACAGTATGTGGCCGGTGAAAAAGGGGACGTCCAGATGAAATGGTTCATTACAGGTTTTTGCGTCCATTATCTGAGGTTGAGGGG
>NC_051407.1:1905809-1906001 GCF_015228065.2 Penaeus monodon | reverse complement strand
GTACTTCAGCCCCCCCCCCCAAGCGATATTGTAATTAGCCATCCAATACGTGTCATAATTGCCGGGGCTGAGAGGCAGAAGTGGGAGGAGTGAGCGGAGCGAAGAAGACGAAATGAGGAAGGACCGATAACCAAGGAACAAGGAGAGGGGGAGAAAACGAGTGTGGAAGGAAAGTGCAATATCGGGGTGGAG
>NC_051407.1:1905297-1905494 GCF_015228065.2 Penaeus monodon | reverse complement strand
GCGGTTCCAGAGAGACATACTTAGCAGGAACTGAGGAAAGCAAACAAACGGACTCCATGCGTCGGCTCATTAACCCCCGCAGCAACAACTCCGCCGCCACACTCCCGCTTCCCACACAAGATGTCCCTCTACTCCCGTGGCGACAGGAGACCCCAAAACAAAATAATTTCTGGGACAAGGTGCAGATTATTCTCACT
>NC_051407.1:1904869-1905179 GCF_015228065.2 Penaeus monodon | reverse complement strand
GGGCACATTTCCTTCCGCTGCCAGCAACAAAAACAAAAATAAACAAAGGGTGAAAAACACAAAGGTTAACAAATAAAGTAAAAACTGGCCTTCCATGAACCAGCGAGGGAAAATACGAGTCATGAACCAGTGGCAACAAAAACGGACTGCCTCGTAGGGTAATAACGCCCGAGAATGCACACGCGACCAATAATAATCCATTATCTCTCTCTATGTCACGAAATAATAACAACACTAAACCAAAGGCAATGTAAATGAATATAAAAAAAAATAAAATATGTGGAGCTTAGTCTCAAACATACAAACAAGG
>NC_051407.1:1904613-1904721 GCF_015228065.2 Penaeus monodon | reverse complement strand
AGTCATAAAATATATATATAAATAGCATAGACTCAGTCATGGAATCACATGCAAAAAACAGAGAGAAAGAACGCAAATAAATACATGCAAACTAAAGACAAATAGGCC
>NC_051407.1:1904375-1904525 GCF_015228065.2 Penaeus monodon | reverse complement strand
CAAGCGGAAGCAAGTCCAAGGTGAGGAATGGAATCAAGCAAGCAAGCTGCCGCAAGCAAAGCGTCCAATATCCATCACCCAGTACTGCCACGCGCGGCCGGGCATTAATTACGTCACAGCCCTGGGTCGGCTTGAAGAGGGGGTGGGGGA
>NC_051407.1:1903751-1903972 GCF_015228065.2 Penaeus monodon | reverse complement strand
CTGGGAGAGACGGGGAGTGGGGAGTAGAAGCGCAGAGATGCCGGCCGTTTATTGGATCGGGAGGAAGGCCGGCGGCGCGGAGTTATAGCCCGTAAAAGTGTGACCAACAAATATTGTGTCCCCGCCCACCCCGCCCACTCCGCCCGGACCCACGAGCGATACTTCACGCATTACCGCTCCTCGAATATGATGGCATTATTCCCCCGATGGAAGCACACTGG
>NC_051407.1:1903187-1903438 GCF_015228065.2 Penaeus monodon | reverse complement strand
GCTACAAACATCCATTCATAGCCGGCAAAAGACAGTGAAATGCGGCGCGTGCTGTCCGGAGAGTTTCTGCTCCCGAGAACCCCGACCTCTCTATCACCTTCCGAAGTGTTCCTCATCATCCTCAGACCATCACCCGGCATCATGCACTCACAAAACTTCTCGCTGTAGTCATCATGCTCTCGCAAACATCCCATTGCCACCATGCACTCGCAAACATCACGACGTCTGGCGACAGATCATAACAAATCGGA
>NC_051407.1:1901875-1903051 GCF_015228065.2 Penaeus monodon | reverse complement strand
TGGCACACCGTCGATCTCCGCCGCACTCAAACTCATCTCTGCCAACGCACTTACGTAGCTCCGGCGACGCACGCACCTGCAAGTCACACTTCTCTCGGGTGTTTACGATTATTACCTCCACACGGGCGCTATCACACCCCGACGCGAACGTTTAGTGGTGCATGTTACGTTGCAATTTCCTTAAAGCCGCCGGGGGCCGAAAATGTTGCATACACTAAAAGCACTTTGATCTCATAATCTTTCACGATGGCTCTTGCTTATATTCATGTCCCTGGCTTCCTCTGGGCAAGGGCACATAGCAGGGGAGAAATGATAGAAGACCCTAAAGGTTTTGAATTTCTCTACCTTTCGTTTTGTGTTTGCTTGCAATGGTTATTAATTCCACATTTAATTTACGCATACATTTCGTTACATAATCGAGATACTTCACAGGATCATTCAACCGCCGTGGCACCAGAGGAAATGAAATCGAAAACTCGAACTTCAAAAAAAAAAAAATCAAGTAAATAAATAACCTTCTGAAAAAAAAAATGTTTTCACTCTTCACTTCGCAACACAAACCCTTCCAATCGCAAACGAGAGAAAGCTCCAGCGCTATCAATTTCACAGCAACAGCAACCACCGCATAAATATATATCTCCCGCCCGCGCCCGCTTCCAGAGCACAATTAAGATCCAAATTCTGACAATGGCGGGCGTGGTCGCGGAGGTGTGTCGTGTGGAAGAGGGGCGTGGTGAGAGTAAGGGCGTGCCGAGGCTGTGGGTGTGGTGAAACAGATGCAGGCGTGTGAGTGTAACAAGTCGGGATTTTTTTTTTAACTGGTTATTATCATACTTGCCATTATCATTAATTACTACTATCACTCACCCTAATCTCACCCAGATCTACGTATCCATTATTTTTGAGGAAACAAGGAGAAAAAGTGAAAAAAAAAACGAGAAATGACTATAGGCGAAGCAAGAATATCCTACAAAGGAGAGAGAGATGAGCAATCGGGAAGGAAAAGGGAAAAAACAGTGACGCCGAGTAAGACAAACCAGGGATATTTTTAAACTTTTAAGTCAGGCTACAACCTCGAACACCTGCGTAGCCTTGTTAATCTTGTAAATGCCTTTGTGTGAAAAATGGAGAATGAAAACGAAAGTGAGGGAGGGAGTTACAGATTATGAGAGGGTC
>NC_051407.1:1901145-1901605 GCF_015228065.2 Penaeus monodon | reverse complement strand
TTAAAACCACGGCTACAACCCACACACAAAAAAGAAAATAAAAGGTAATATTCTAAATAAATAAATAAATAAATAAAAACCGAACCAAAATGAAAACGAGTAAAGACAGAGACAGAGAAAGAAAAAAAAATCCCCACAAAAAAGATAGAGAAAAAAAGAAAAGACAGAGAAAAAAATAAAAAAAGAGAGTTAAAAAAATGGAGAGAGCGAAAAAAATCCATATAACTCTGGGCTCGCTGGAATTCTAATAATGCAAAACAGAATTTCCTGCTCTGGGTTCTCCGTTCCCGCGACCAGCCTCTGTCTCTCTCCGTTGGCGAGGGCGAGACAGGAGAAAGAGGAAAGCGTAATCCCCCGCTTGTTATTACGTCAAGAGTCTGCACTCTTAACTCCTGCCTGTTCATTAGTTTATCTTCCCCCCTTTCCTGTTTGTCAATTTGAATGCGGTTCTTTCGTTCAA
>NC_051407.1:1899967-1900816 GCF_015228065.2 Penaeus monodon | reverse complement strand
CCTCACCTCTCCTTTCTTCCCCCCATTTCCCCCTCCTCTCTCTCCCTTTCCCTCCCCCCTTTTCCTTCTTCTCCTCCTTTCCCCCACCCCCTTTTTTCTTCCCCCATTTCCCCTCTCTCCCCCTTCCTCCCATCCTCACCTCTCCTTCCTTCTCCTCCTTCCCTCACCTCTCCTTTCTTCCCCCCATTTCCTCTCCTCTCCTCTCCCTTCCTCCCATCCTCACCTCTCCTTCCTTCTCCTCCTTCCCCTCCACCTCTCCTTTCTTCCCCCATTTCCTCTCCCTTCCTCTCCCCTTCCTCCCATTCCCTCCACCTTTCCCTTCCTCCCCTCCTTTCCCCTCACCTCTCCCTTTCTTCCCCCCATTTCCTCTCCTCTCCTCTCCCTTCTCCCATCCTCACCTTTTCCTTTCCCTTCTCCCCCTTTCCCCTCACCTCTCCTTTCTTCCCCCCATTTCCTCTCCTCTCCTCTCCCTTCCTCCCATCCTCACCTCTCCTTCCTTTCCTCCTTCCCTCACCTCTCCTTTTTCCCCCCTTTCCTCTCCTCCTCTCCCTTCCTCCCATCCTCACCTCTCCTTCCTTCTCCTCCTTCCCTCACCTCTCCTTTCTTCCCCCCATTTCCTCTCCTCTCCTCTCCCTTCCTCCCATCCTCACCTCTCCTTCCTTCTCCTCCTTTTTCCCCCTCCATGAAACTTAACTAATGAACTTTACATTCTTGACGCTACCAATAAAACACGCCTTCTTGAACTTCTTCTACCGCTCTTGCACAAATACACAGGCGCTTTAAACATTATTATACTGACGTGTCCTTTCCTTTGTTGTGATGGATGCGATGTCTTCCAGGAATTTACGT
>NC_051407.1:1899597-1899714 GCF_015228065.2 Penaeus monodon | reverse complement strand
CGCCAGACAGAGAGAGTAAACAAGTCTTTTGTCAACGCGCAAACAGTGATATTCAAGGTGGTATGCCATCGGTTCGTATATCCCCACGTCTCTGTTGACTCTACATTCTTCTCTTTT
>NC_051407.1:1898227-1898421 GCF_015228065.2 Penaeus monodon | reverse complement strand
CAAGTCGCTACTCATGTGTTTCCCCCCCCCCCCCCGTATCCCTCGACCGTTCAAGTAATACCAAAGGTCGAACTGCCCCCCCTTCCCCTTATACCCCCCTTACAGGCTGAGAGTACAGAAGTGTTTCTAAACCCAGAATCCAAGCTTCATTTATAGAAAGAGTGGTAGATGAGGACAGAGAAAGACAGAAGTGC
>NC_051407.1:1897372-1897950 GCF_015228065.2 Penaeus monodon | reverse complement strand
TGCACTTCCCCCGAGAGCGCGCGGGTGGTGGCCATCGCTCAGCCAGTAAATGCCAATTTTGCCATTGATTAGCCGGGGGAAGGGGGGGGGCGGCCATCGCGTCGGGGGCGGCGGTGCGAATTGCAGAACGTTTAGTGCATCAAGTGGTAACGGGGGGATTACGGGGTCGGGAATGGCCGGATGAGTGGGAATTACCGTCATCGGATACAATCAGCCGCTGCCCCGAACGACCGGCCGTGAGCTCGCTGATCGCCGAGGTCAGCGCGGTAATCAGGTAATGCTTTCCTGATGAACAGTGAACATAACGATTACGCTGCCGATTATGTTCTTCCGCGGTGTTCATTATCATTAGTTCCTTTTTTTGCAATAATAAAGACAAAAATATATGGTACGAAATACGAAATACGAGTTTCTGTACAGGTACCTAATTGCATTAATTACAATCCTTATATTACAAAAGAAAACACTAAAATGCATATTTTATAAATGTTGAAACATAAAAAAAGAAATGGGAAAAGGCAAAAGAAATCCAATTACTATTTTTTATGAATATTAATGAGCATTGTGTGCTCAGCGGG
>NC_051407.1:1897204-1897328 GCF_015228065.2 Penaeus monodon | reverse complement strand
GCCAAAATTGGTTTGTTTACCAGAAAGCGTCGGTTCGCTTATTTCTTTTCCCGATCTATTTAGATTTGTCAAATAATTCATCTCTATGTATGTCTGTGTCTGTTATTTAATTTCAAAAAATATA
>NC_051407.1:1896265-1897104 GCF_015228065.2 Penaeus monodon | reverse complement strand
AAACACAACCAAGCAATGCAATGACGCAATCACGATTCGTCAGCATAGTTTTCGGTCACGAAATGGCCAGTCACGCAATCACCATAGCTTCGGGTCACGCAATCATCATAACTTAAGATCACACAATCACCACAGCATCAGGTCACGATATTTCCATAGCATTCTGACATGCAATCACCATAGCATCAGGTCACGCAATCTTCATAACTTCAGGTCACGCAATCATCAAGACTTTAGATCACGCAATCACCATATGTTTAGGTCACGCAATCTCCATCGGGCATTCTGACATGCAATCACCATAACATCCGGCCACACAATCACCACAGCTTCAGGTCACCACAACGCTGCAAAATCACAGCGAACAACCCAGGCGCCGAAATCACATCCTCGCAGACTTTCATCACCCACGGCCGGAATACCTGGCATTGCTGCAGTCCCATTAAAGGTGATGACACTCGGTGGTGACCCTCGCCCCCCCATCCTCTCCCTACCCTTCCCTCCCTCCCTTCCCCCTTTCTTCCCTCCCTCCTCCCCTTCCCTCACCATTTTCACCATCGCATGCCTATCGTGCCCTCCTCCTACTCCTCAATTATCCACCGACTCACCACATTCCCGCCCAGACCCGGACCGTCGCCTTTCGCTATTCCGTCTCAAAATAAGACACACACAAAAAATAAAATTCCCTTTAAATCTTAGAGATCTCCTGTAGACGGCGACGAAGGAGGGACGCCAACGTGTCCTCAGCTCTGTCTACAGTCCCGAGCCCCTCTCCCTCTCCCGCCGTCCTTTCCTCTTGACGCTAAATTATCCAGAAGACGTCGTAGGCTGCGTTGTTG
>NC_051407.1:1895610-1895721 GCF_015228065.2 Penaeus monodon | reverse complement strand
CACGTCTTCTGTCTGTCTACCTTCCTATCTCCCTCTCTCTGTCTCTCTCCTCTCCATGTCTCCCACGTATGCTTGCCTGTTTGTGTTGCTGTTATCCTCTTAAAGGCTCTC
>NC_051407.1:1895499-1895563 GCF_015228065.2 Penaeus monodon | reverse complement strand
CTTTTCCCCTCTCTTGCTTTATTCACAGTCGCCAAATCTTTCATTTCTTCTCCTCCACTTCCAC
>NC_051407.1:1894694-1895208 GCF_015228065.2 Penaeus monodon | reverse complement strand
TCACAACTTAGCCAACTTTCCTCTTTTCCAAACCCTGTCACTTCACTTATTAAAATTCGCACTTCCCTGCCCGCCGGCAGATCGAACCTTCCCGCCCTCCGCCCTCAGCGCTGGGGCCGAGGGATGTCCCAGCGCGTCTAAACTGCCGGTAATAAAGACGGTTGCGACGACTATTTTGACTTTGTTGCTGTGCAAAGTGATCAATTGATGGTGATTACAAAGAGTTCGCATGGAGGTGATGAGCCAATTGCTGTGCTCTGTTCGATGGTGATGGTGATTGGAATGGTCGATGAGGAAGAAATGATAACAAGAAGTGACAGAGATAAAATATTAGCACTAAAGATCATGTTACTGATATGGATGCAGTAGCAGAAATGACAAAATAAATGAACAGATGAATAAATAATTTCTAAATACATTAACGCAGCAAATAGGTTTACGAGATTACGTTTACGAGTCCTAAGCGAAGAAAAAAAAAATTACGTCATATATGAACAACAGGCGGAGAAACTAT
>NC_051407.1:1893633-1894570 GCF_015228065.2 Penaeus monodon | reverse complement strand
GGCCCAGACAGTTCATTAAAAATCCCGGGAAAGACTCCCAAGGAGGCTCCTGGAAAGGTCACCGACAGCCCTTCACTCGCCCACCCAAACTCCCACTATTTTCTTCCCCCTTTTTTCCACTATTCGATCCCATTTTCCTCGATCCCCCCCCATCCAACTTCCCCTTCTCCCTTCATATTTTCCCCCCCTTCCCTTTTCCCAAAACCTTCCCCCCCTTTCCCCATTCAGCCAAACCTCCTTTCCTCTCCCCCCCTTCCATTTTTATCCATTTTCCCCTCTCTACACAACTAGCATCCCACTCCTCCCATACCCCCCCCCCCATTCCACCAACCCTATCCATCCTATCCCATCAAACGCACCCCCCTCCCCTCACCCTATCCCATCAAACGCACCCCCCTCCCCCCCCTATCCCCTAAAAAGCACCCCCCTCCCCACCCATCCCCCTCAAACGCCCCCCCCCCCCTCACCCCACCATCAAAAGCACCCCCTCCCCCACCCATCCCCTCCCAAAAGCACCCCCCCCCCCCCCCCCCTATCCCCTCAAACGCACCCCCCTCCCCTCACCCTATCCCATCAAACGCACCCCCCTCCCCTCACCCTATCCCATCAAACGAAAACCCCCCCCTCCCCTATCCTCAAACCACCCCCCCCCCCTCACCCATCCACAAACGCACCCCCTCCCTACCCTATCCCCTCCCATCCCTTTACCATCCATTTTATCCACCCCCCCCCCCCCCCCCCTTACCATGTATCCCCATCCCCCAAACCTTCCTCATCCCTATCCCATCCCACTCCACCCCCTTTTCCCTTCCCCCCTCCTATCCCCAAACCCCATCCCCCCATCCGTACCCCATCCCTACCCTCCCGCCAAGGCCCCCCCGCCATCCAAAGAGCGCTACAGGTGGGCCAGTGATTTACGTCCCCAGCTCAAGATCTC
>NC_051407.1:1893263-1893543 GCF_015228065.2 Penaeus monodon | reverse complement strand
GTGTGTGTGTGTGTTTACCTTGCTCCATCGTTTATGAAAAAATACGTTTTTTTTTAACAATAATCTTTTTTTTTTTTTTTATCAAGCTCATTTTCCTTTTTTGCGTGTGCCTAGATCCTTTTTTTCAATTTCTATTTGCATACTCCATCCTGATTTCCTTTCATTTGTTTACTCTGCCTCCTGACTGCCAAAACATCTGGCCAGCCACCCGCACCAACGCGTCAATAAGCCCAGTGGGTGATGCCTTCGGCTGGAGCAAAAGGGCTCATAAATTGGACAC
>NC_051407.1:1892733-1893006 GCF_015228065.2 Penaeus monodon | reverse complement strand
CTAGGGCCATAACTAATTCAACCCTGCCACATGACCTTTTCGGCCGTCTAAAGGTCCACTCAACTGGCTTGTTGCAAGAGAGCGACGGCGGAAGGATTGCAGATCAGCCAGGGAGGAAGGAATCATGTCCCCTGCAGCTGCAACCACGCTGTTGCCTCTGAGATCATGTTGCACTGTGCACTGATCCTCTGCAGCTTGAACCATCAGCTGTTTGGGTCGGTCACTGTCTGATTGCTGTGACTCATTGTCTGTCACCCGTGAACGAATGCACGT
>NC_051407.1:1891688-1892533 GCF_015228065.2 Penaeus monodon | reverse complement strand
TTTGTCTTCAAAGCACAATGCGCGTCCTTGCAAAGCACCCCTGAGTTAGTGCCCTCGACTCAGCCACGGGCGGGCCACGAAGGCCTACCCCGAGGGCGTGGCAGGCGCTCCTGGGGCCGATAAATCAATCTCCCAATTCCCCAGGACACGTCTCCCCAATACAGAGGGGGGAGGGGGAGGGGGGGAAGGAGAGAGAAGGAAGGAGGGGAAGGGGCTGGGGAGTTAAGGGGGGTGTAGGCAGGGAATGGCTGAGTGGAGAGGGAAAAGGAGGGAAAAGAGGAGACAGATAGGAAAAGAGGAAAGGGAGAAGGGTAGGAAAGGAGAGGAGAGGAGAAGAGGTGGAAGGGAAAGAGAAGCAGAGAGGAGGGAGAGGAGAAGGGAGGAAAGGGTACAGACGGAGGGAGAATGTCTGAGCAGAGAGGGGCGGGGAGAAAAGAGGGGAGGAGAGGGGTCAGGAGTGGGGATAGGCGAGGGGGGTAGGGCAGGGAGGGGAGGCACGAGGGGATCGGCGAGAGCCAAGACGAATGAAGAAGAGCGCAAGAAGAGAATAAAGAGGAAGGGAAAAGGGGGGAATAAGGAGGACTGGGAAAGAGAGAGTAAGGGGGGAAAGGGAACACGACCGACAAATCACTGAGGGATGGATCCCAAGGGCAATAAGCGAGGAGTTTTCTCGTGGCCCTTCGCTAATGGATGGCCCTCGCCCTTGAGTGGGCCAGAGTGTGAGGCTCCAGTGTGAGGCTCCAGTGTGAGGCTCTCTAGCACAGCGGGAAGAAGACTCGGGCCATTTCCCTCTGCCTGCGGTCGAGTCCCCCGTAATCAGGTCTCTTTTCAGACTACAATGCGTC
>NC_051407.1:1890938-1891551 GCF_015228065.2 Penaeus monodon | reverse complement strand
ATATTTTCACGTCGTCTCCATGTGATTATTACAAAGTCTTTCCTATTTTTCTTTATAATCATTGGATTTATCATATTACCCGTACATCCAGTACACAGGCCTATAAAATAAACAATAATAATATTGAGAGCAAAAATGATATATAAACATACATGGCTTGTATGGCTCACACATCGACACACAGCACATTCTCTTTCTGACAAAAGAGGGTTTTCACACGAACAACGAATAACACTTTGACTGAGCGTGAAGCATGCACGTACGTGGTCGTGCGTGAAGCGTGCACGCGCCAGGCGCCGCGCTCGGGTCGCACGCCCGCGCAGGACGGAAGGAACTTACGGCACACTCGTTGGCGAAGTCTCGGCATCCCTGCAGGACCGACTCGGAGTAGCGGCGCAGGTCGCCGTAGCGCCGCATCCCCCCCAGCACTGCCTCCACCGTGGCCAGCATGTACCGGGGAGCGTCGGTACACCCGGCCTCCAGCTTGGATACTTTCCTGGACCGTCCTCAGCCTCGGGCCGCGCGTCTCGGCGCGGGGGCCACCGGGGGCAGCGGCAGGGGAGCGGGGGGAGGCGACAGGCGGGCCCACGGGGGGGTCATGGCACAGTCAGCG
>NC_051407.1:1890672-1890899 GCF_015228065.2 Penaeus monodon | reverse complement strand
GTGGCACGCCGCTGGCTCATAGTGCCCCCCGCCCGGGCATCCATGGGGCTACTCCCCCAGTGGGCGCATCACACTACGCACGCAACATACACATAGGGCCAGGCGATCACAACACTAGCCTTCTGGGGCTCGCCTCTCGGATTCCGTTCACCTGCGCTCACAAGAGGACACCGATGACATGCGCTGCCCTTCGCCCAGGCGAGGAGATCATATGCAGACTTACATAA
>NC_051407.1:1890447-1890593 GCF_015228065.2 Penaeus monodon | reverse complement strand
CAATAGCACCGGGGATATTCCGCGCGCACTGTATTAACACATACTTCTATTTTTTTTTTTTTTTTACAAAATAAACAAGTACCAAAAAGTCTGAGTGCCTCTCATCACACGAGGTCAGCCGAGGTCACGTCCACGAACGAAGGTCT
>NC_051407.1:1889999-1890425 GCF_015228065.2 Penaeus monodon | reverse complement strand
AGGCAGCGTGACTTCCCTCGAATTCCCAGCAGAGCGACGTCGAGACTTCCATTACAGGTGCGGTAACTAGATCATGCAAGGCAATCCCCGCAGCCATCTTCACGGTGCCGCCACGGCCTGGCACTCTCCGTCGGCCTTCCTTGATGTCCTTTCCCGTCACTAACTTGGTCCTCGCTCTCGCCCCTATCCTGACCCTTACCTCTGACCTGCCCTCCACCCTCAACCCTGGCACCCTACCCCACCCGGCGCTGTGCCCTTCTTTTGCTTAATCTTGACCTTATCACGCCTCGTCCAGCTTGACCCTCCCCCCCCCCACTCCTCCAAACCTTGGCACTCACCGCCTCGTGGCCCGCCCTCTCCCTCTTCTCCATCCCCACGCAACCCATGCCCTTCCGCCTGGCACCGTGGCCCTCTCCTTCCCTATAA
>NC_051407.1:1889425-1889931 GCF_015228065.2 Penaeus monodon | reverse complement strand
TCACCAAACCAAAAATAAGAACAATAAACTAAAAAAAAGCAGAAACAGGAGAAGAAAAAGCGTGTTTTTCCCCCCTTCACTTCACCTTTACATCACACCCGAACAGGAAATGACATCTGCCCACTCATGCGCCTTTCAGCACGCCTCCTTTCCCGATTCCTACCTCTCGCTTCACTCCCCGATCCTGGCCTCTTACACCTCCGAGTGCGCCTAGGATCACCAAAGAATCGCTCCTTTCCTTTTTAAACGTATGCATGATTTATGCTTGAGATATAAATAATAGACTCAACAAGATATCAATGACATGGGAATGACACCCTATGTCTGTGCATCATTCCATGTAAACATAGAGATTGACACACATCCTTCGTCTGCCTATTTCCTTCGACAAAGATATTTATTATCCTATATCTTCCCGTTTTCTTTCCTGTCACACACTTTATTTTAACCTACTTTGACCTCTATGTTTCTTTAACACTCCTGAATATATTCTCGGTTATATATAT
>NC_051407.1:1889065-1889194 GCF_015228065.2 Penaeus monodon | reverse complement strand
GTCCCCTCGTCCTCGTCTCAGACTCTCTCCCACTGTAACCGAGACTGGACAGGAAATCCTCGAGAGGGACAATGACATATCACGCGGCGCAGAGCAACAAAACAGAGATCATATCACAGCATCACTTGG
>NC_051407.1:1888353-1888789 GCF_015228065.2 Penaeus monodon | reverse complement strand
AGACACACTCCGTCAGTTTCTGCTCTTCCTCTTTATCCTGTTCTAGATCAAATCTCGTCTTTTATCCCTCCTTTCCTTCAATCAACCTTTTTCTTTCATCACGCAATAAAATCTCACTTTTATGCTTCTCTTCTTTCAATCCTTTTCTTCCACCATAAGAATAAAAGCTCACCTTTATGCTTCTTTTCTTTCAATCTTTCTCTTCCACCATAAAATAAACAGTCATCACTCTCACCTTCTCCGTCCTTGTAAGTTCGTAGTCACTCTATCTCCAACGCTTATCAGGGACTCCATCTCCCCCCCCCCCCCAGGTCACCCCCACATGATACAATACAACAAAGATATCTTGGTGTCCCTTTGACCGGAAGTCGCCCCCCCCGCCCGCTCACGCCCAAAAATATGTCGGTGAACGCCCTTCTCCCAAGTAGTACGTACG
>NC_051407.1:1887922-1887999 GCF_015228065.2 Penaeus monodon | reverse complement strand
GCCATTCCTAAATTCCAAGGACTCGATCGCGCCCGGCCATTCATCCCCCAAGAACGAATCTCTCATTCCCGATTTTT
>NC_051407.1:1887493-1887818 GCF_015228065.2 Penaeus monodon | reverse complement strand
TGCTGAGCTTCTCGAGCGAGGAAAATAATCCCGCTAGCAGGTACTCAGCAGGTGAGTTGTTAATAAACGGGTCCCTTCGGGTCCTCGACGTGAGACCTGCAGGGACCCGCGAGGCCTGAGCTTTTCCCCTGATGATGAGCCGCTCGGCAAACAGGCGAGGAAGAGGAGAGCAAACAGGGCGTTTGTTGCTGTGCATAAGCAAAAGTAAGAACGCAAAAAGAATTCCATTTTCCACTTATGTTTAATCTGTATCTACTTCAGCAATATGTCAATTTATTTATCTATCTTTTTTTTTTCTTTTGGCTTGTTTTCAGACATTTCTCCG
>NC_051407.1:1887183-1887358 GCF_015228065.2 Penaeus monodon | reverse complement strand
TTGCAATATTCTCCTCTCTCGCTTCCTCTCCCTTAAAACATCCAAAAACTACCGTAGTCTCTCCTATTTCTACGATTCCAACATCTACTAGTTCACCTACCCTCACTTCTCCTCTTCTTTCTCTCCAGCGTCTATCTCTCTACTCCCTAATCCCCTCCACAAATGTCTCTCGGGG
>NC_051407.1:1887005-1887151 GCF_015228065.2 Penaeus monodon | reverse complement strand
ATCGAACTCGGAGAGAAAAGTCGTACTGTCGTTTCGTCTCGTTTACTCCCTATCAGCCAGTTCTCCCTATCTATCTATTCATTTACTCGCCTACTTTATCCCTTGTGCTAACATACGCTTCCCACTTCAAAAACGGCTTCCAAGAG
>NC_051407.1:1885477-1886662 GCF_015228065.2 Penaeus monodon | reverse complement strand
AAAGCGGCCTCCAAGTCCCGGCAGAATGTTCCCGACTTCACTTCGCCGTTATAAAAGCGCATTTTGTCGTACTTTTTCCTCCCCGGCGCCCAATTAAGGATGTTGAACACGAGGCGCTCGGCCCAAAAGCTTCATAATTTGGGCCCCACAACTATATCACAAGCGACAATATTAACTAAGTCATATTTACGGAGAGCCACCTGGCCGCACTACAGGGGGGATTGGGGGGGTGGGGGGGCTCGGGTAAACATGGAGACTATGACAGGTAATCAAAATAATGCATAGATAAATAAAATAATAACGGCGAGGACGGTAATAATGATAATCATCATCACCTACACGACGATGAGTTCTTTACAGAATTGAATACGAAGGAAATAAAGGATGGAACACGAAGGAAGAATCACTCTTCATGCAAATGATTATTACGCATCCGAAGTTCCCCTCCTTCGGAATTCTCGCCTCGTCCCCACCGCCTCCATCGCCATCATCATTAAGAGTGAGCAGCGGGTCACACTTCTGCCCTTCCCTTCGCTTTCTTGTTATTGACCTAATTTCCTTCGCCAGGCTGACCTGCACTCTTTTTTCCCCCTCCTTTATTGGGTCCTCCCCTTTCCATGCTTCCCCTCCTTTTCCACCTCTCCTCCTTCGCCTCCCCCCTTCTCCCTCCTATCCCTCTTCCCCTTCTTCTCAACTCCGCTCGTACTGTACCCTTTCCTTCTATCCATTTCTTTCCCCTTCCCCACTTCTCTTACCTCCATCCCCCACCCCCTCCCCACTTCCCTTGCCTCAACCCTCCTCTCTTTCCCCACTCCCCTTGCCTCTCCTCCCCTCTATCCATGCCTGCCCCTCTCTCCCCCTCCTTCCCTTCCCCAATCTTCCTGCCTCCCCTCCCTAATTCCCTAGCCTCTTCCCCCCCCTTCTCCTCCTCCTTTCCCCTCACCACTTCCCCCTCATTTCCCCTCCCTCCCCCTCCCCAACATGGCAGGGGGTGACACCTCGCCACAATTAGTCTCATTACCGTCCAGCAGCACACGTTTCCCCTCGAAATCCTCACTTCCTTTCTGTTTTATCTCATTTCTTATATTTTTCTATTTTTCTATTTTTCTTTATCATCAACGTTATGTTTAATGTTATGTTCTTCTTTTTCGTCTCTCTTTTCATCATCGCCGTTGTTGTCACCAC
>NC_051407.1:1885264-1885347 GCF_015228065.2 Penaeus monodon | reverse complement strand
ATTTCCTTTTGGATGTTGAAGCCCCGCCCACCAGCCTGACAAACGCGGCTGTTACATACTCTAAAGTGCAAAGTTTTCTGCAC
>NC_051407.1:1884824-1885044 GCF_015228065.2 Penaeus monodon | reverse complement strand
AAGTGAAGAAAAGGTTTAAGAAAATGTACCAAAACTCGAAGCAAAAACAGGAACAGCCTGAGACATCGGATAACAAAAAAACGTCGAAGCAACCTGCAGAGCAAAACAAACAGATTTTAAAGCAAGACGCAGAGAGTGCAAAGCCAAGCCTAAAGAGTGCCACTTCCACCCCCCCCCCTCACACACCCACTACACACCCAGTGGAACTACCCTCCTCGAT
>NC_051407.1:1883896-1884234 GCF_015228065.2 Penaeus monodon | reverse complement strand
CTTCACAAAACCCATGTCCTACATACCCACACCCCCTGCCCCCACATAACCTCCTCCTCCTCCTATGAGGAGCATTCTTTACCACATACCTCACAACATGCTCATCACAAAACCCTAACAAACCCTTATACCACATATCCCCCCCATTTCCCGTCTCCTCATACCCCCAGTCCAACCCCTCCCCCTCATGTCCCCAACCCCCACTCCCTCACACCCCCAACACCCGCCCCCTCATACCACCACATACTTCCCCATCCGCATCCAACCCCATCCAGACACAAACGCACTTGCAGACTTCCCACAGGCCACATAGTCCACATGCCTACATATCCAAAATA
>NC_051407.1:1883779-1883861 GCF_015228065.2 Penaeus monodon | reverse complement strand
TGACCTGGTAGCAATATTCCAACACGATTTTCACTTGAACAGATGATCAGTGTTGACGAACGAACGACACGCGAGCATCGGC
>NC_051407.1:1883068-1883633 GCF_015228065.2 Penaeus monodon | reverse complement strand
GAAGGGAGGAAGAGGGAGGAATGGGACAAAGAGAGGGGAAGTGGAAGAGAGGAGAGAACTGAGGCGTGAGGGAATGAGCGACTAGAATTGAGGGTTTAAAAGAAGGCAGAATTAGGATGAAAGAAGAGAGGAGAAGGAAAACAACAAAGAGGAGAAGCAGAAGAGAGAGAAGGAGAGGAAAAACAGAACGAGGAGAAGAGAACTCAGGAATATAAATACTGGAGATTTAGGGGAGAGGAGGAGATGGGGAGAGGAGGACGAAGGAGGAGGGGGAGAGAAGGGGGGGGGAAGAGGGGGAGAAGTACCAGTCGAGAAATGTTGGAGACTTAGGGGAGGGGACGAAGGAGGAGAGGAGGAGAGAAGGAGAGGAAGAGATGGGGAGAGGGGGAGATGGGGGGGGAAGGGGACGAAGGAGGAGGGGAAGAGGAGGGGGAAAAGAGGAAGGGAAGGGGAAGGTTGGATACAAGAGGGATAAAAATACACGGATATTCCGATATATTGAAATTCAGGTTGTTAAAAGCATAGGGATGGGAATAAAATTTTGATGGGGGAAGGCAGAGAGAGG
>NC_051407.1:1882483-1882579 GCF_015228065.2 Penaeus monodon | reverse complement strand
GGTGCAGCGTGGGAAGAGGCGGAGGATGTTGGTGTCTTAAAGGTGTAAGTTTTATGAAGGTTTGCCCAGCCTTGGTGACCTCCACAAGCACAGAAA
>NC_051407.1:1882367-1882443 GCF_015228065.2 Penaeus monodon | reverse complement strand
ACACGTCCTCGTCCCAAACACCGCCAAGATCAAAGCTCGTCCGAATGTCCCAACGTCGCCCCTTCCCCCACACATA
>NC_051407.1:1882228-1882312 GCF_015228065.2 Penaeus monodon | reverse complement strand
TTCACTCGTCCAAAATAAAATCCTTCGACCGAGGCCATAAAAAGGGAGATGTTTTCCTCCATCTATTTATCTTCGTCCTCAGGG
>NC_051407.1:1882029-1882164 GCF_015228065.2 Penaeus monodon | reverse complement strand
ATACAGGCCATTTAAAAAAAAATAACAAGGAGAGGCCATTTAAAAGGCCTTAAGGTCCATCCTGGTGGCCCGTTCGCTAAATCTGGGCCATTTCCCTTCGAACAGCATAAGGGCACCTTATACAATGGCCACTTT
>NC_051407.1:1881918-1881985 GCF_015228065.2 Penaeus monodon | reverse complement strand
TAGCCAGACCAGGGGCATTTTCCCTTAAGGAGCAAAAGGCCACCTGACACAATGGCCACTCCTTCTT
>NC_051407.1:1880858-1881818 GCF_015228065.2 Penaeus monodon | reverse complement strand
TTAGCCAGATTAGGGCCATTTTCCCTTAAGGAGCCAAAGGCCACCTGACGCAATGGCCACTCAAAGTAAAGACTCGAACCAGCTGCGAGATTTCTTTACCGACGTCCGCTCAGCCGAGAAGGTCGCGAGTCCGTCCGGCCGAAGAGAAGGGGAATTGAAGGAGAAGGAAAAGAGGAAAATGGGCGATGAAAGGAGGATTAGAGGAAAAGCAAGAGAGGAGGATAAAAAGGGAAATTTCGGCAGGGGGTAGGAGAAGGATAAAGAGAAAAATTAACTAGAATAAAAAAAAAAAAGTGGGTACGAGATGACCGAAAAATAAAAAAAAAATTAAAAGACAAAAAAATAAAATAAATAAAAAAACAAAATAAAAAAATAAAGACAATATAAATCAAAAACAGAAAAAATAGGGTGTCCCGTTCTTTAGGAAGCGCCGGGGACAGCTTGGGCCATTGACAGCGAGGACAAGGCCATGCTTTCTCGCCCAACAAAAGCGCCAGTGTTCCAGTCGACGCCGGGAATAGGGCTAGCGGGAATTGGGGGGGAGTGGGGATGGGGGGAGTGGGGATGGGGGAAGCCGGGGGAGCAGAAAGGGGAAGAGGGGGGAGTGGGGATGAGGTGGGGAAGAAGGGTGTGTGTGTGAACAGGGAGGGGGAGTTGGAATGAGTAAAAGGGTGTGTGTGAAGTGGGAATCGGGAAGAGGGGGGGGGGGGAATAAGGGAGGGAGAGGGGGGAGTTCCGGAATGGGAGCGAGGGGGGAAGAAAGGTAAGTGCGAACGCAGGAGCGACTGAGGGGAGAGGAAAGGGGGGATGAACTGAAATGTGTTTCAAGGTCGTGCTCTCGGTGCTCTACAGTACAAAAGAAGGGAAGGGGGGGTTGAGGGGAAAAGGGGGGGGAGGGGAAGCGGGGTTGCCGCTGCCAGAACAGGACAATGCACACGCGAGCTGATTGGACTCGACTGA
>NC_051407.1:1880630-1880756 GCF_015228065.2 Penaeus monodon | reverse complement strand
AGCCCTCCATTTTGATCTCTATGTCAATTCCCCTGTTGCTTTTTCGCTCGATTCTTTTTTTCCCCTTCACTCCTCTCTTCTCTGGTCTATTTACGTCTCCCCTCCCTTTCTATGAACCTTTTTGTT
>NC_051407.1:1878655-1880603 GCF_015228065.2 Penaeus monodon | reverse complement strand
TTCCCCCCACGACTTCCCATCACCCCCAATCATACACCTATTCCCGCCTACCTCACCTCCATCCCCACCACAACCCCTATCCCCACCCCCCTTACTCTCTCCTCCCTTCCCCCTTCCTTCTTTCTCTGCCCTACATCCCTCCCCCATCCCCCCAATTCCCTTCCTCCTCCCCCACTTACCTCTCCCCTCCCCTCACATCCCTCCTCCCCCTCCTCCCCACTTACCCCTCCCCTCCCCTCACATCCCTCCTCCCCCTCCTCCCCACTTACCCCTCTCCTCCCCAACTTCATCTCGCAAGATCTCGCAACAGTCTAAACGCCAGATAAAAGCCGACTGCATTTCAGAACTCCTTTTTATCTCAGCGCCGCGATCCCTCAGCGCTCTGGCGTCCTGCTGTCTGGCTAAGAGGCAAGTCGGGGAGAGGGAGAGGGGAGAAAGAGGGGAAGAAGAGGGGGGAGGAGAGATAGGAAGAGGGGGAGGAGAGATAGGGAGAGGGGAGAAAGAGGGATGGGAAGACGGGAGCAGGAATGGGAGAAGGGAGGAGGTGATAAAAGGAGGGAGAGGAGGCGAAAAGGAGGGGAGGAAGAAGGATAGGAGGAGGGGAGAAGGAAGGAGAGGGAGAGGGGAGTGGGACTGGGAGTGGGGTTGGGAGAAGGCGGTAGGAGATCATGAGGAGAGAATAAGGGGAGGGATAAGGAGAAGGGGAGAGAAAAGGAAAGGGAGAGGGAAGAGGGAGACAAGGGGGCAGAGCGAGAGGGAGGGGGGGGGAGACAAGGGAGCAGAAAGGAGAACATGGGATAAACAGTGAAGGAGAGCGAGGAATGAGGGGGAAAGAGGAGGAGAGGGGAAGCCAGAAAGGTGCAGGAGGAGGGGGACAAAGGAAGCTAAAAGCGGACATGAATTATTTCAAGCTCAAAGCGGAGGGAGGGGAGGGTTGGGGTAGAGTAGGGGAGGGGAGGGGAGAGGAGGGGAGGGTTGAGTAGGGTTGAGTAGGGTAGGGTAGGGTAGGGTAGGGTAGGGTAGGGTAGGGTAGGGTAGGGTAGGGTAGGGTAGGGTAGGGTAGAGTTGGGTTGGGTAGGGTATGGAAGCGTAGGGGTAGGAAAGGGTAGGATAGGAAGGATAGGGAAGGGTTTGGGTAAGGTAGGGGGTATAAGGGTAAGAGCTGGGGAACAAGTAAGCCAGAGGTAGGGTAGAGTTTGGGTGTGACTGGGGCGTGGGCAAGGGCGTGATTTTGAGATGTGAGTCACGAGAGGCGAGCAATACCAGCTTCCTTCGGGTTAAGTTTAAGGGGGTAGGGGATACGGGGCAAGATGAGGGGCAATGGAGGAAAGAGGGAAAAGGAAGAGGGTAGGAATAAGGAGGTAGGAGGGAGAGGTAGGAGGGAAGGGGGGGGAGGGCAAGATAAAGGCTGTAACGAGGAAGGGGATTCGAAGAAAGAAGTAGAAGGAAGTGGGTGTGAGAGGGAGGTAGGAGGTAGGAGAGAGAGGTAGGAGGGGGGGGAGGGCAAGATAAAGGGCGTGCGAGGAAGGGGGTCGGAGGAAGGAGGTAGAAGGAAGAGGGTGGGGGAGGGCAGTAGGAGGGAGGGGGTAAGGGGGAAGGAGTTGGGGCGGTAGACAGAAGGGGGCGACGTGGAGGCGGACACAGAGCCCTTCCTCCACTTGTAATCATCATCAAAGACAAGACGTTCTCCGCGATCATCTGAACAACACGAGTACGAGCGCACGAGGCGAGGGCATACGAGGCCAATTCCCCCCCCCCCCCCTCATTTCCATACGCAAACGAGTACTTGCTGCCGAGGATAATTAAGAAGCGCAACGCGGGCACTCTGACGGGAACACGAGGCGGGAGTAAGCAGCTGCAGCCCCTTCGACAGCCCGAGACTATTTACGCAGATCTATATATCGACAAGGTGCACATTACGGGGGAACAGGGCGAGTAACAGATCCCG
>NC_051407.1:1878231-1878308 GCF_015228065.2 Penaeus monodon | reverse complement strand
TGCCGACACGTGAATTCCGAACGCATAAACAAGTACCCGAATTCCGACAAAACCTTTACGACACGACGCCACGGAAC
>NC_051407.1:1878070-1878154 GCF_015228065.2 Penaeus monodon | reverse complement strand
GGCTTAATGGCTTCCCTCAACCACACACTCAGCATCTCCCTCATTAATTAATAACAAATCAATCTATTAATTATTCGCCACCCT
>NC_051407.1:1877918-1878037 GCF_015228065.2 Penaeus monodon | reverse complement strand
TGCGACGGCTCCGGAATCTTGATTACATTTGTTCTAATCCGAACGTGCTAATGACGGCGAAAATTATTCTTCGCTGTTAAACTTCGGCTGCGCGATACACGTAGCAGCCACCTCCCCCC
>NC_051407.1:1876866-1877715 GCF_015228065.2 Penaeus monodon | reverse complement strand
GTCTTCATTCCCTGTTCCCTTGTTACATATTAACTGATACGTTCTTCCCTGTTCCCTGTCCTTCCTCCATCTTCTGTTCCTATTCCACGTTCCTCTGTCCTCTCCTTCCCGTGATCCCCAATTCCATGTTCCTTTCCTTGTCCTCCTTTCCATAATCCTAAATTCCTTCATTCCTCCTTTTTATGTTCCTCGTTCCCATACCCCCTCCCCTCCCCGTTACCCTTTCCACGTTCCGCCGTTCCCTGTTCCACCTTTTCTCCCTTCCGCCGTTCCCTGTTCCACCTTTTCTCCCTTCCGCCGTTCCCTGTTCCACCTTGTCTCCCTTCCGCCGTTCCCTGTTCCACCTTGTCTCCCTTCCGCCATTCCCTGTTCCACCTTGTCTCCCTTCCGCCGTTCCCTGTTCCACCTCTTCTCCCTTCCGCCGTTCCCTGTTCCACCTCTTCTCCCTTCCGCCGTTCCCTGTTCCACCTCTTCTCCCTTCCGCCGTTCCCTGTTCCACCTCTTCTCCCTTCCGCCGTTCCCTGTTCCACCTCTTCTCCCTTCCGCCGTTCCTCGTTCCGGATTACGTCAGTCTGCGCGGCAACGGATCAGCAACGGCTCTCGAACCCGGGTCGTGTTGGAAGTGCGCTCCGTTGCTTTCCGTTTTCACGCCATGCATATCAATTCGGCGGAAAAAAAATACCCGCCATTCGCGCACACGGCTAATACAATACCCGTGTATTTTTCTCTCTCGCGTAGACGGACAAAAAAATGCCCGTGTATCCTCCCCCCACCATTCACGCACACCCCGAAAACAATAGCCGTGTATTTTCTCGCTCACGGAAACGGCAAAAAAATAATCCCGTGTAT
>NC_051407.1:1876694-1876831 GCF_015228065.2 Penaeus monodon | reverse complement strand
TCGCGCACACGGCAAAGACTACACCCGTGTGTTTTTCGCCTTTGCCGGTTGCTGAAGCCTCGATTGCGCCGCGACACAGGCTCTCGCTGCCTGTATTCTTTCCTTAAACCTCAAAGGAACATTTAGACTCGGAGTCT
>NC_051407.1:1876407-1876540 GCF_015228065.2 Penaeus monodon | reverse complement strand
ATAGAGTGAGAGTGAATCAGCGAGGAGAGAAAGAGACATGGAAAGAGCAACAAAAAGACTAAGGTGGACAAGAAAGAGATCGGTACCTCCCATTCGACCAGGACAAGAATAATGGATGCGAATGGGCTTGCCG
>NC_051407.1:1876279-1876355 GCF_015228065.2 Penaeus monodon | reverse complement strand
GTTACGCGCGGACTGTCTCCTCGCCTCCCTTTCAAAACGTTCTGTCTATTGCGTTTTCTTTTTTATCTTCATCAGT
>NC_051407.1:1875892-1876231 GCF_015228065.2 Penaeus monodon | reverse complement strand
CGGCTCCGTTCCCTTCACCTTCACTCGCTTTCCTTGTCACTTTCCCTCGCCGTCGACGTCACCGCAATGCATTTCCCTCGCATCAAAGCAAATAGACTCAACCTCTTATGAACTATAAAAAAACAACAAAACACAAAAACGGGGGGAAAAATATATAAAACGAGATCATGCAAGCACGGGCGAGACGGGCAAGCATCACGAGGTCCAAGCACGAGGACCAAGCAGTCATCATACCTGCATCATCTCCGCCTCCACTATCACCCTCATCGTCCTCATCACGCTCATTGTGTCATCACTTGTGCCTGGGACAAAGGGCGCAGGAGATAGGACAACGACGCA
>NC_051407.1:1875489-1875620 GCF_015228065.2 Penaeus monodon | reverse complement strand
TAACACAAATACATTTTTTAAAGAAATAGTAGACAGGTTTGTTGCTGAGCCGGACCCAGTTATTTACATCGAGATATTCCGCTGAATTTGAGTAATTAGTTAATAATAAGCTATGCGAGCAGCTCGGTTGA
>NC_051407.1:1875144-1875310 GCF_015228065.2 Penaeus monodon | reverse complement strand
ATGAGGACTGTATTCGGATGGAAAAACGGACTTTAATATAGCTTGTACAATGGCACATCTTCTCTAAAAAAAATGCATTTATCTGTTCTAATATTTTGCACTGCGAATTACAGTATCAGTATTATTGGACTTTCGCGTCAATCACGTCTGCATGCGCTCTCTCTCT
>NC_051407.1:1874829-1874944 GCF_015228065.2 Penaeus monodon | reverse complement strand
TGTAAAGGGACGGACCTAAAGTAAGATAAATTGAAACTGATGACCTAAATTGGCTGCTCGATGCCAACAACCCTCCTTCACCTCATCCCCCCCCCCAACTCCATCACCTTAACCC
>NC_051407.1:1874476-1874667 GCF_015228065.2 Penaeus monodon | reverse complement strand
ACAGGTGTCGACACTTATCCACACCAAACCACACTCATCCACACCCTATCCACCTCGCGGCGAACCACCTACCCCCCCCCTCTTCCTCTCCGCCCGCCCACTCGCCAACGCCCACCGCCCCTCATGCCTGGCACGCCCCACGCACCTATCAATAAAAGCCCGACGCCAATAAAACGGCCGGCCAGCCACTC
>NC_051407.1:1873263-1874156 GCF_015228065.2 Penaeus monodon | reverse complement strand
AATGCGTTCGGAAAGCAGGCAAGCAGTCAATTGATCGCAATGTCTTCCGGAACCCGCGTCGTGGCTCCGGACGGACGCGCGACGAAAAGTTTGCAGTAATTCGCCTCTGCCACCGAAGGTGAATACAAATATTGCCTCGCTTCCTCGTTCCCCCGAGAGTGGCAAGACTGCAACAACACGGCGAGGAAGGAGACACGTTTACGTATTTGGTTACTTATTTCCCGTCGTGGGATGACTTCTCTTTCGTATTTTCGTGTTTCCTCTTTCACACCGCAAGATGGCATTTATTTCATAACGTGTTTTGGGCCGGAGAATGACACGTTTTCTTAATCAATTACGTGTTTCAAAGAATGAAAAGATACAATTTTCTGATTCAGTTACGTGCTTCACACTGAAAGATGACACATTTTCCTATTTATTTATATAATCCAGGATGACGTTTTCTCAATCGCGTATTTCACACTAACATGAAGCCAGCTTTTCTGATTTCGTTACGCAACTCAAGGGAAGACAAAATCTCGTGCTTGGCGCCGTACCTCCGCCGCGCACGAAGGCACACCGTGTTTATTTTCTTGCTCCCAGACTTTTGGGCTTTTACAGCGCGGGGATTTCATGCGTCGACCAGGCCTGTTCGTAGAATCAATTAATGCCTGGAATTTTTTCCGTTCTTCATTGCTTTTCCTGAATAACTCGCAGCAAGCGCTTTTCCAGACGTGCCTGCTCGACCAGCTGTTTTGCCGCTGTCGTCGTCGTCCTTGTCAGCGCTACGCCTCAGCTGTTCCTGCTTGCAAGTTCTTTACAAAGACGAGAGCTGCAAGAGCTCGGACTTGGTGTCGCGGGACATAAGTTGGTCAACTTTCTTACTTCATCAAGTTTTACGGAAGTTTCGAGTC
>NC_051407.1:1873095-1873182 GCF_015228065.2 Penaeus monodon | reverse complement strand
CCGATTACGTATAATGTAAAAAAAAAAAATGTAGAGGTGCCGCACACAGAACGTACTCTGCCGTACTTCTTTTTTTTTTTTTTCTTT
>NC_051407.1:1872877-1872981 GCF_015228065.2 Penaeus monodon | reverse complement strand
CACGAGAGAGCGCGTTTATGGGTGCCTGTGCGTATGTGTGTGTCTGCCCAACCTCCACCTCCGTCCCTGCCTCAGGCATCGTGGCGCCAGGCAGCCTGAACTTC
>NC_051407.1:1872137-1872846 GCF_015228065.2 Penaeus monodon | reverse complement strand
ACAGAAAATTAGACAGAGAAATAGAGAGAGAAAAGACATTTCCTGGTTCTGCCTTCCATCCTCCTGCGCGGCGCCGACAGCCCACCGTGTACCGCCGGCCCCTCGCCCCTTCTGCTCCTCCCCTTCTCCTCCCCACTTCCCCTACACCCTTTCCCCTCCACACTTCCCTTATCCCCTTCTCCTCCCCACTTCCTCTACCTCCCCTTCTCCTCCCCTACACCCTTCCCCCACCCCCTTCCCCTCCCCACTTCCTCTCCCTCGCTCCCCCCATCCCCTTCCCCCTCCCCCTGCCAGCGCCGAGTACAGTATCCCTGGCGGAGTTCTCCCGCAGCTGCGCGCGGCGCCTCCTCGCAGATGTCCCGGATTTATCCTTATAGCTCTCGTCGCTTGGCTGCGCTTAATAGACTAATGAATATCTCCTGGTCACGGGAGGATAATATCAGTGGATAATGCCAGCGATTAATGAGCAAAATTAAAGGTACAGATGGTGGAAGACCAATTGTGACATCGCTCCGTCCTTTCAGAATGTCTTCGAGTGTAAGTATATGTCAGACAAGTGAAAAGGGTAAAGAAAGAATATATAAAACAGAATGGTAAAAAATTATTAAAAAAAACAGTCGCTCTCAGAAACCTCATTCTGCCAACCTCATCCTCTTACCCTCATATTCACCCTGATATACACAAGAACGTTAATTTTCACCCTTACTTG
>NC_051407.1:1871979-1872118 GCF_015228065.2 Penaeus monodon | reverse complement strand
TGTATCTTATCCGTTCCCTTTTCCGATCTTCCCTCACTTTCATGCGTATTCTTCACACTGATTCTAGCCTCCCCCCCCTCCCTCATCAACCCATACCCTCAGGCTTGCCCTCATACCACAACTCATTCCCCCCAACCCT
>NC_051407.1:1871724-1871900 GCF_015228065.2 Penaeus monodon | reverse complement strand
TCCCCCATACGCTGACCTTCCCACACCCTCTTAATCCTCTTGCTTCTCTTCACACCACACCCCAGTCCCATTCCTTCCCCCCCCCTCACTCCCTTTTGCCCTCACCTCATCAACTTCCCTCACGTCGATCCTCACCCTCATTCCTCATTGTTTCCATCATCAATCCCTATACACTG
>NC_051407.1:1870918-1871246 GCF_015228065.2 Penaeus monodon | reverse complement strand
GGGGGGAGAATTAATCCATCTCCAGGCATTGTCTTCGAGCGTGCGAGGGGGGGGGGAGAAGGAAGACAAGGTGCTGAGGAGGGGGAAGAGAAAAGGTGAGGGAGAAGAGAAGGAGAGAAGAGAAGTAGAAAGAGTTGGAAGATGGGAGAAAACAGTGGAGAAGGAGGGAAAAAACATGAAAAAGAAGAAAGAAAGAAATAGAAGATGAAAGGAAAGTGAAGACAGTAAGGGCGAAAGGGTGAAAGATAGGCAGAAGGAAGGAAAGTGAAAAAACAAATGAAAAGACGTGGCGAGGAAAAAGAACGAAAAAAAACACGGAAAAAACGAG
>NC_051407.1:1870545-1870747 GCF_015228065.2 Penaeus monodon | reverse complement strand
CAATAAATCACACTTCGGAAAAAGGGAGAAAGGGTTGGAGAAGAGTGGAGGAGGAAGACGGATGGAGACGGGCCAGGAGTCAGACGCCCCTGGGAGACTCCCGCAGGACGTGGCCCTCAATAGCTGAGCCAATATGGTCTCAAGACTCGGGGAAATTGTGCCCGCTGGGAGCATGCATCAGCGACTTCCTACCCCGGACTAC
>NC_051407.1:1869819-1870503 GCF_015228065.2 Penaeus monodon | reverse complement strand
AGACGTCGGAATCTTGCTTTTACACTCTTTTTTTATATTCTTAACTTCACCTATTCATATCTAAAAAAAAAATTGTGTTCATATTATTTTTCTGATTATTTCGGTTACTCTTTTTTTTCTTCGTTTTTGTTTTATTTGTTATGTTACATGTCTTCTCCTTTGTTCTCCCCTTTTTATCGCCTTCCACTTCCACTTCTACTCTTTCCTTCCCTTCTCCTCCTCCTCCCGTCCTTTCTCTCCCCACTTTCCATCTCCTCTTCATCTTCTGCTTCCTCTTCCCTCCCCTCACCATTTTCTTTCATCTCCTCATCTTTCCTTCCCTCCCCATTTCCCACCTCCTCTTCCTCCTCACGATTCCCTCTCACCCTTCCTATTCACCCTTTCATCATCCTCTTTCTCCCCACACCTTTCGTAATCCTCATCATGCCACTCCTTCCCTTGCATATCAACAACAATCTTTCCACAGTGCATACACAATTGCAGAATGCATAGTCAAGAAATTGCATGTAAATCACCAAAATGTATGCAATTACACTTCATTTGCATTCCCTTCCCCTTATTCTTGTATTCGTTTCTTACTTATTTCCCTTGTCCCCCTTCCTCTCCCCCCCTCCTTCGTGGTCCAGTTCTAATAAACCCACTTTCTTGCCTGCTCGAGCGACCGAGGCTGATGGCAGGCTGAGT
>NC_051407.1:1868309-1869417 GCF_015228065.2 Penaeus monodon | reverse complement strand
TGCCCCGAATATCACCTTTGCTTTGACGTAAATAGCCTCCCTCGAGACGCCCATTCATTCGTTTTCATATCACAGGACTGCACGCAAACTTATTTTGGCCTTCTTAACGGGGCCGACCTTCTGCAGGAACAAGAAGAAGATCACAGGCAAAGTTGGGCTGGCCTCCTCCTTCAAAGCAAATCCTAACTTGGTTATTTCACACAACTCAAGTCTGTCTCTTTTGCAAGCACTTTCGAGTCCGACATTCGAGCGTCCGTCGGACCGCAGGCAAGACGAGGGTGTACGTCAAGCTGTACTACCTGGGTGTACTGAAAAGGTTTACTTTTGAACTTACACTTGATTAAAAAAAAGGACTATATTTTGTTTTTGGACCAGTCCTTTCGACCTGGTTGCGGGGTGGAATCGAAATCTTGGCCGATTCCAGCCTTAAAGAGAAGAGCGAATATCCAGCGTGAGCTCTCTGCGCCGCTCTTCGAGATCCACAAATACCCCGAACATAAATTTATCTTTTCGATCTCCACGACGGCACGGCTCGGCAACACATCACAATACCACTTCACACACTTTCAGGCAGGGCGCATATTTTGGGCACTATATATGTTCACTTAAAAAAAAATAGTAATACTAAATAAAAGCACTCGAATGTAATATACCTTAGACAATAAATGTGATGGCCACACAATAACAGCGTCACATCTAACACTTGTGACGACTTTGATACACAACCACCACGAAGCTATGGCACGCTCCGTGATTTCCGAACACGATCGCCAAAGCACAATCACTCTGCGATGGGCGTGGAATCGGCGCGAACGATAACACACTCCATAACGCCGCGAAATCCACAGCGCGAAAACAATCGAAGCAGAAATACGCAAAATCCATCCGTTGTGGTCAAGTCGGGAATCCGCGGAGGGCAGCGCGCGGGCGAAAGCGAGAGCGCGCACCTGGCGCCGCGAGAGCTCCGTCCTTCAGCAGGGCTCCCACGCACCTGTCGGCCGCCCCGGAGTGCGTGTTCGCGAGGGCGTCACTCGGGGACACCGCACATGCCACTGGCGGACGGCGGGGAGTGAGTGAGCGGAGTGGCGCTGGCCCGTCGCACAGCTCC
>NC_051407.1:1867926-1868234 GCF_015228065.2 Penaeus monodon | reverse complement strand
AGTCCTCGGCGCGCCCGCAGTCCTCGGCCAGCCCGCAATCCGTAGTCTTCCGCAGCCGCAGCCCTCGGCCCGCTAGTTGGCTCTGCTAACCGCCCATCACTCCCCCCCTCCCCCCGCGGTCCATCCCGCCGCGAGAGCATCTCGTCCGCTGACATACATTTCCCTCGCGGACCTAATCGCCTCTCCTCTCCTTGGCCACACAAGCGCCGCTCATGCCCCTGCTTCATGGCCATCGTGGACTGACGACGGCCCGCTTCGGCCCGCCCCTTCTCGCCTCATCAACCCACTCCATTCCAGGCGGTCCTCAT
>NC_051407.1:1867152-1867609 GCF_015228065.2 Penaeus monodon | reverse complement strand
GCAACATCAACCCATCAATTCTCCCTGACGAGTCCCAACCGAACTTCCATTTCGTTTACCCACACAGCCTTTCGGCGTATGTCAGTGTCCTCGCCCCTTGCCTTTCCCCCTCCATCCCCTTCCCCTTCCCCTTCTCCTTCTCCTTCTCCTTCTTCTTTCCCTTCTTCTTCTCCTTCTCCTTCTTCTTTCCCTTCTTCTTCTCCTTCTCCTTCCTCTTCCCCTTCTCCTTCCCGTTTCCATCCCCCTTCTCCTTCTCCTTCTCCTTCTCCTTCCCCTTCACCTTCTCATTTCCTTTTTCCTTCTTCTCCTTTCTCTTATTCATCTTCCTCCTCCTCCTCCTCCTCTCGACTGACTCCATGCATTCGCCTTTCACATGTTCCAATCGCCCGCTATTACTATTACGACCACGACATTATCTCCTCTTCTTTATCCCCATCTTCGTCTTATCATCTTACCA
>NC_051407.1:1866871-1867082 GCF_015228065.2 Penaeus monodon | reverse complement strand
CTTCCATCATCAACTCACGCCCGTTTCTAAGACTCTCAGTTCCTTTATCTTGATTGCATTAAATATCAAAAGACCATTTTCTATCCACTTTCTACGTGTTATATCTCCTCCTTCCCTTTCTCTAAGGACTCTTATTCCCTTTTCTCAATTATCTCCCCTTCGCGTCTTCCTTCATCATCGCTTTGCTCAATTTCTCGAAATTCATCTTCAG
>NC_051407.1:1865957-1866834 GCF_015228065.2 Penaeus monodon | reverse complement strand
CACATATTTTGCGTGTCCTCAAAATAGCCTTCGTTATAATGATTTCCCTGTCTCGGCGAAAGGTCTCTCTCTCTCCCTTCCTCATTCTTTTGCCTTTCTCTCCTGATCCTTCTTCGTTTTCTTCTTTTTCTTCTTCTTCTTCTGCTCCTCCTCCTCCCACCTTCTCCTTCTCTTTCATCTTCTTTTCATATTCTTACTGTTGTCTTTTCTTCATTTTCATAACTTTTCCTCTTTACTCTTTCTCTTCTCCTTCGCCTCATTCCTTCGTCTTTTTTTTTCTCATATTTTTTTTTCTTCCTCTTATCGTCTTTTCTTCTCCTTTTCCTCTTTCACATCCCCACTCTCTTCCCTTCTTTATATCCATTTTTCTTTCTTCTTTCTCATTTCGCATTTCCATATTCTCCTTTCTTTAAATTTCTTTTCCTTTCTCTCTTCCTCCCTCACACTTTTCCTTCTCTCATTTTTCCTCTCCCACATTCTTTTTCATCTCAATATCTTCCCATTTTTTTCTCCCTATCTCATTTTTTTTTCTTTTTTCCTTCTTTCATTTCCATTCTTTCTTTTTTTCTCTTTCCCGTCCTTTCTCCATACTCTCTTCTCCCTTCTCACTTCTCTCTCCCTCTCCTTCCCTCTCTCCACCTTACTCTCTCCTTCCCTCTTTCTCTCCCATCCCTCACTCCCACTCCCTCTTTCTCTCCTTCTCCCACTCCTTCCCTCACTCCTTCTCCCTCTTCTTCATCCTCATTTTCACCCCCATCCCCACCCCCACCCTCATCCCCACCCCCACCCCCGCCTTAACCTTCCCTCTCCTTCTCCCTCTCCCTTTTTAACCCATTCCTTCATTCAGGGCACGACTCGAGACCCTTGGCGTTGTTTA
>NC_051407.1:1865604-1865700 GCF_015228065.2 Penaeus monodon | reverse complement strand
GTCGCCTCCGCTTAGCCGGTGGCGCTCTGCTTCCGCTGCCTCCCTGCTTTGGCCGTTTCTTCGTCACTTGGCTCTTTTGTCAGCCTGTCCGTCCGC
>NC_051407.1:1864623-1865281 GCF_015228065.2 Penaeus monodon | reverse complement strand
ATAGATCTATATCCGTGTCTGCCTCCCCGCCTGCATCTGCATCCATTTTTTTGCGCGTATGCCGTAGTAAGTTACAAGCTGAAGTCTAAAATCCATGCACCCTCCCCCTCCCCCCTCCCCCGACCTGCTTTCTAGAGATACAAATTCTGTAAATAATTGCTGCTGACTAATCCTAACAAACTCTCAGTTTTTCGAAGCTAAGAAAGCCCGTCTCATCGCTCCTAACGAATAATTTATGCATCTAACACGAGGGACGTCCCCAACACTAACAAACCCTTTATCATTCTAACATCCCATCCCTTCCATTCTTCCTTCTATCAACCTAAAACTAACAATATCTTTTTCTAACACAAAAAATACAGCCCTAGCACTAACAAACTATCCCCTTTTCCTAACATCAACAAACGATCCCCTTTTCCTAACATTAACAAACGATCCCCTTTTCCTAACATCAACAAACTCCCTTGTTACCTCTCTCCCTTTCCCACTATCACCAACAAAATCCCCCTCTAACAATCTAACAAACATGCTAGGCCTACCCCCCCTCCTCCTCCCCCGACCGCCTTGAGCTGTCAGGCAGGGCGGCGCTGTGCATGACGCTCATCTGCAGTTTCGTCTGCTTGATGCCGCTGCCTTATCTTTACTGCGCTCCTCACCA
>NC_051407.1:1863953-1864147 GCF_015228065.2 Penaeus monodon | reverse complement strand
ACGAAGCTCCCGACGCCTAACCACCCGCCCAACGACGCCCAAGCCCAAGACGGCACCCAACGCCACGCCCTACTACCGCGTCGCCCTCGCCGGCAGCGCCTTCCCGGGAGCTCTGTTCCGCCATGCAGCTGCTCAGTCCTTCCCGTCATGCGGCGGTCTCCTCCCCTCCGTCATGCAATCACGTTTCCATCATT
>NC_051407.1:1863731-1863870 GCF_015228065.2 Penaeus monodon | reverse complement strand
CGATCGCGAAACCCGTCGGGGATCGTTGCTTCTCCCCCTCCCCCCCTTTTTGACGTCAGATAATCAACACCGAAATCAAAGAACTCAAGGCAGGTGTGGTGTCAGGTGATGGCGACATGGCACCCTAATATGAAAAAGG
>NC_051407.1:1863481-1863593 GCF_015228065.2 Penaeus monodon | reverse complement strand
TAAAGGGGAGAATTAAGGACACAGAACAGGAAGAAAGGGGAAGAGCAGAAACAAGGAGAGAGGAGGAGAATACGAGAGAGATAGAAGGGCAAGAAGGAGAAGCAAAGGGAGG
>NC_051407.1:1862820-1863441 GCF_015228065.2 Penaeus monodon | reverse complement strand
AGGGAGAGGCAGGAGAGGAGAGCAATGCGAAGGGAATAAGTAGACAGAAGAGAGAAAGAGATCGCCTTACACCTTTTCCCATGACCAAAAGAGGGGGGAGGGGGGAGGGGGGAGGTAGAGCAAGTTTCTCGACCCAGAAATTCGATCTCCTCTTCGCGATCCCCAACACCTGGCCAGCCCCGCGGGGTGAACATCGCTGCAAATCCACCGCAAAACAAACAAACAAACAAAAAAATCGATTTCAATGCCACAACCAGAAAAGAAAAGAAAACAACAAGAACAACAACAACGAATTACTACATCATAAACAATAAAAAAAATATCCCCATAACAAACAATACACACAAAAAAAATCTGAAACAACTTCAAACATATATTTACTCTTTTTCTCTTTCGCCGAACTCCGATATCCCTTCGTATGAAAGTGCACGCCCTCCGCCTATGCGCACGTAATGGCTCTTTGTGGCTCCGGCAGCGCAAACGCCCGAGCTCTGGCGAGAATAACTGCGCTGCTGTGGCTCTGGCGAGAATAACTGCGCTGCTGTGGCTCTGGCGAGAATAACTGCGCTGCTGTGGCTGCGGCGCCGGAGTCGGTCCTTGGGAGAGGCGCAGACGGATAAT
>NC_051407.1:1862322-1862432 GCF_015228065.2 Penaeus monodon | reverse complement strand
ATATTTATAATAAAAGAAAAAAACTATAAAATATGAGAAAAAATGGAAGAAAAAAGACAAGAAAGAAACTGATGAAGAACACTTCCCTTTTTTGTTAGTCTTTGGGGCGT
>NC_051407.1:1862049-1862138 GCF_015228065.2 Penaeus monodon | reverse complement strand
TAAACAAAGAGAGATCGAGACAAGCACTGAGACACACAGACAGACATAGAGACAAAGATAGGAAGATAAGGAGACAGAGAAAAAAAGGT
>NC_051407.1:1861857-1861989 GCF_015228065.2 Penaeus monodon | reverse complement strand
CAAGCATCGGCGGAAGCAGAGGAGTGCCCGGGTAAACCTGCCCCAATTAGTATAAAAGCTAACGTTTATTGTGCTTCTGAAGAAGGACATAACAATAGGCTGCTCTTCGGGGCGGGCAGGGGACGATAGGCA
>NC_051407.1:1861114-1861254 GCF_015228065.2 Penaeus monodon | reverse complement strand
GCAGCAGCAATAACAGCCACTCACACTATCACACAGAAATGCCAAGCCTCGCGGTACCACAAAAAGAGGGCAATTTCAATATGCAAATTAGACGATCTAATGCTTAGAAAGGCATCTCCCTCTGCCCCCCTCTCCCTCTC
>NC_051407.1:1860881-1861026 GCF_015228065.2 Penaeus monodon | reverse complement strand
ACTCTGCAAACTCCGCCGCTTTTCATACCTGTTTACTCTTCCGAATTCATAATTACTCTCGCCTTATTCATCTCACGCCCAGGTAATGCCACTGGCTCTTGTCCCTCCTCGTGCCTCCGCCGTCTGTGCCCTACGGATGCGCGTG
>NC_051407.1:1860083-1860225 GCF_015228065.2 Penaeus monodon | reverse complement strand
AATCCGTCCGCACCGCTTACCGGGTCGCTCGCAAGGGAGAGGGAAGAGGAATGGAGGAAAGGAGAGGAAGAGAGAGAGAACTGAGGAATATTGAGAAGGAGAGGTTAGGGAGGGACGGGCTGAGGGACGGAGGGGGAGAAGA
>NC_051407.1:1858960-1859663 GCF_015228065.2 Penaeus monodon | reverse complement strand
TTCTCTTTCCCTCTCTCCCACCCTCTCCCCCTTTCTCTTTCCCTCTCTCCCTCCCTATCTAGAGCAAATAACATATCAACAGAAAAAAAATCCTGGAAAGGAACTGACCAAAACCTTTCGCAAAACGTAAGCAAAACCGCCCATCTCGACCCGAACTCTCCGACCCGACACTTGACTTCATCTACGGCCATCCTGTTCCAGCGGTCTTTAAAGGTTCTCTCGAGTTAATCTTGGCTATCCTCCGTCCTCTTTCCCCGTCGTGGCTTATCTACAGTTCCGTGTTACTCTAGACTATCCGATGGCCTTATCCTCCGCCGTGTCCTTGTTCCCCTCCCCGTCTCAAAAACCCCATGGCCCTGTCAAGGACTCCCTCCTCCCTCACCAGGACGCGATCCCTCGGCCTCGCTCCATTAGCATCCCGGGACAGCGGAGCCATGCCAGTCGGTGCCTCCGTGCCAGTGCCATTCCCCGCCCTAATCCATCGCCCCATCGGCACCACTCGGCTCCCAGCCAGCCCGGGAAGGCGCCCTCGGAGCGGCACGGGCGTCCCCCGGGAGCGGCGGCGAGGCCCTACGAGGCGGCAGCGCAGAGTCCCAGCCACAAGTGGGACACAAGAATCAATAACCGCCTGACCCACTGACGGAGCCGCTCCCCCACCACCTACCGTCGCCCAGGAGGGCTGGGGCGGCCTCCCCCCACTCCC
>NC_051407.1:1858655-1858864 GCF_015228065.2 Penaeus monodon | reverse complement strand
GGTGTTGTTGCAAAGTATATAAATGCAAGTATGTGTTCACGCACCGCATTTTGAAAATTTACGGAGGTGCACATATAAAATAACTATAACATAAAAGGTGTCCTGCAATTTGGCCGCCTCTGAAAATATAAAATTACAATGATAAAATTGCTGCTACCCAAAATAATGTACTAGAAATAAAATGATGACTGCGACGATGATGATTATAT
>NC_051407.1:1858433-1858628 GCF_015228065.2 Penaeus monodon | reverse complement strand
TAACCTTCAATAAAAAAAAAAAAAACAGCGTTGAAGCCCGAGGAACAGCCCCGCCCCGCCAGCGAAGCCGTAGCAAGGCCTGGGATAAACCATTTGAAAGTAAACAAACTACTTAACTCCCTTACCACTCGTCACCGACACTGCCAAGCCGTGAGAAAAGAAGCAGAATTACATCTATCCTGTTCAGCGTATTAC
>NC_051407.1:1858209-1858359 GCF_015228065.2 Penaeus monodon | reverse complement strand
AAGGGCGCAATACGTCGCCACTCCAGGACGCCAACGCTCAGCACTCACCTTGTTAACTCTGCCCACAACACCGGCCTTCTTTGAATCCTGGACCAAAAATACCGGTTTTCTCTGTACCATGAACCAACAAGGCCGAACACACAAAATAGC
>NC_051407.1:1857726-1858176 GCF_015228065.2 Penaeus monodon | reverse complement strand
TGAACATACAACACTAATCTTCTCTGTACTCTGATCAAACAACACCGGCCTCTAGAGCTCTCAACACAAAATAGTATTATTTGTTTGTACCTACAACATGCAACGCCGGTCTTCTTTGAGCCCTGACCAAACAAAACCAATTTTTTAAACCTTTAATACAATTTTTATTTTACCCTGAAGACACACCTATCTTCTTTGAACAAACGAACAAACACCGATCTCCTAATGAATCTTGCAAAGACAACTTCCAAGCTACGCAGACAGGGCCCCCAATGACCTCCAATACCATTAGATTTCCCTCCGTTACTACTGTTACTGCCAGCGTTACTCGCGGTACTGCCCTGGTAATCAAGCCGTACGAGGGATGGATCTCACTCTGGTACTCACCCATCGGACGTGCTTCCTCCGGACGGCGTATCTCGTCCTCATTACGCTCGTTCGATAAACAAC
>NC_051407.1:1856442-1857355 GCF_015228065.2 Penaeus monodon | reverse complement strand
TAAAGACAGAGATAAAGAAAGAGCGAGATAAGGAAAGAGAGATACAGAGAGCGCGTGTCACATCGGAGGAGAGGAGACGGGCGGACGACGAGGCACAAATCTGGCCAAACCGTTTGGTCCCCTCGACGGCGCCCGCCCCTGTCAGTCAGTCCCCTGGCCGGTCCCCTCACCGCCCGAGGGGAGAGATTCCTTCAACCAACATGACAGACGCCGGAAGGGGCGGTTTGCTTCCAAATTAGAGCCAAGCATACATTATAGCTTTGCCGATTTTTCTCGAGGCAATATACTTTGTTTTATCTTGTAACAACTAATTGATTTATCCACTTTTTTTTAGAGGAATAGGGACTATCTACTGGCAATGGCGAAGCGCCGAGCCAAGGAAGAAGGATAGGAGGGGAACAACAGACAAGGAAGAGGAGGGTAAGAGGAGGAGAACGTGGACACAGGAAAAGAGAAGAATGACCCCGGTGGAGGGCGGGCGGAGTCCACCGGCAGCCAACGCGGAGTCAGTCACTTCAGTCTGCCCTCGTTGTCACCATCTGCAGCACAATGAACGGCACCATCTGCTGGCTTTTCGGAGCTCTAGGCAGCGGGATGGGGCTATTTCACGCCATCTGTAGGGGCCCCAGCTGGCCCTCTCCAGTCACCGTGGCGCCGCACCAACCACCGCCAGCTGCAGCACAACAGGACCCCATCCCGTTTCCTTCTTAAAAGGAAGAAGTATCCGGAAACAGCGTCGAGCCACAGCTGGTTCAGCGAAGCCAGCGGGCACGAGAGATGGGAGACAGAGAAAAGGCAGAAAAGAGCCGAGACAGATGGGACGCAGCACTGCCTAAACGTGTAAGTGTATAAACCTCCCGGGAACAGGTGCCTGCGACACCACCTGCGCCAGCTGGCGCGAGTGTGAGCAGAA
>NC_051407.1:1855983-1856416 GCF_015228065.2 Penaeus monodon | reverse complement strand
CTGTAGCTTCATAGGTTTTCTCTTAAGTGGATTACGCTCGACGCGAAGGCCCTCCAAGACACGAAAGCCACTTGGCCTCACTCCAGCTAAGGCCGCCGCCGTGCACCACAGCGCCCGCCACTCACGCCCAAACCGCCGCCCACGCCCGTCGCAGGCTCCATCGCCGAGCGCCGCCGCCCGTGCCATGCAACCGCTTCCTGATCACGTCATATGCTATGCTGGATGTGAAAAAAAGCCTCCAAGGGATCAGCATTCAGCACTGGTATTCTGCAGGCACTGTGACGTCAAATAATCAATGTACACGGCCATTGAACAACAATAAACAGCCACAGGGATTCAAATACTGTTAACTAATTCAACGAAAAACACGCAGATTACGAAGTTGTCTACCACGGTTACCTTGTAAGAGGAAATAACCCCTATCTCCTACTTC
>NC_051407.1:1855824-1855945 GCF_015228065.2 Penaeus monodon | reverse complement strand
CGAATCACAAGACTTGTCTACCATTAGCTCCTTAGCTGGGACAACCCTCAATACATAATGAAATAACACATTACAAAGGTATCTACACTTAATTCCTCAACGAAGATAACCCCCAAACAAA
>NC_051407.1:1855523-1855722 GCF_015228065.2 Penaeus monodon | reverse complement strand
CTCTAAATCCCCCTAATAAACACAACTTGAATCAAGACTTGGGAAGAAAATTTGATAAACATTTCGCCCAGATTTCCAGCCGCCATATTTAAAAGGCGGAGATACAACGCGGGGCCAGATAGTGCTCCGCGTGTAATTAAAACCCTGAGGGGCCGAGCGGACGCTGGCTGGCGGCCGGAGGCTCTCGGCGCCCTTGGGG
>NC_051407.1:1854952-1855041 GCF_015228065.2 Penaeus monodon | reverse complement strand
AACACAAGATAAAAAGAGTGAATTATCCCCTCAGGAGAATTATTAAAGAGAAGTTTGAGAATCTTGGAAGAAATGGGTTATAAAAGAGT
>NC_051407.1:1854285-1854424 GCF_015228065.2 Penaeus monodon | reverse complement strand
CTTGGTAGACAGAATAACGTCAAGGAAATTGAAGGCAAGTGAATTTATCTCATACATAAAGTCCATTTCTACATATGAAACAATTACATTTTTTCTCATGAACATTCCACCAAATTTCCCCTCAAAAAAATCCACAGAT
>NC_051407.1:1853330-1854121 GCF_015228065.2 Penaeus monodon | reverse complement strand
GACGTCTCCATGTACTACGATTTCCTTGGGAGAATCGACGACGTAGTTCCAAACAAACAATAGGATTATGGATGGGTAGAGTCCAGGGGAAAGAAAAGAAAGGGAGGGGGGGAGGGAGAGGAGAAAAGAAAGGAGAAGGGAGGGGAAGGGGGAGAAAGAAAGGGAGGGGAAGGGGAGGGGGAGGGGAAGGGGGAGAGAGGAAGACAGAAAGGAGATGGGTGGGGAAGGGAGAGGGGGAGTAGGAAAGACAGGAGGGAGGGAGGGAGGGGGGAAGAGAGAGAGGAAGAGAGCACGAGGGAGGGGGGAAATCGAAAAAAAAAGAAAAACAAAGAAAGGCAGGGGGAGGAGAAAGGAGGGGAGGCATGGATAACATAAAAAGGGATGAAGAAGGAAAAGGGATAGAGTACCATTGCGTCTTTTACGACGCAATGGTAGGGAGAAGAAGAGAGAGGATAATGGGGAAAGGAAAAAAGAGAATATATAGTTTTGAGAGAGAGAGAGAAAATGAAAGACAGAAAGAAAGAGTGAGTGAGAGAGAGAAACATACGGGTTGCAGGTGACCGCAATAACCAAGCATCGTTTTTAACACGGGAAACACTACCTATTCTGACCCAACGTAAACAAACCCGCTCACAGTCAATAACTTAGGGTCAATTTACGTCAACAGCACATTTCACTCGCTTAAAATATCTGGATCATCCTTTCTACACAAAATGTCAGTTAGATATTCTCACTATTATAACATACTACATGCCGATTTAGAAATATATCCCTGTAGTATTAACTGACAA
>NC_051407.1:1852973-1853091 GCF_015228065.2 Penaeus monodon | reverse complement strand
GGGGGGAAAATCCCTCACACTGGCGACACTCCGACCCCGCTTTTACCCGCCAACACGACACGGAAATACGGCAATTAAAGTCCGCGGCAACTCCTTTCCCCGCACTTCATTAAATCGC
>NC_051407.1:1852482-1852620 GCF_015228065.2 Penaeus monodon | reverse complement strand
ACCGGGCCATTAAAAACTATAAACGTCCTATAACGAACCTCGCAGGACTTTAGCGGGCCATTTCTGAGACGCTTTGACGCCTCTGAGTGACGAGAGATAGCAAAATGTCTGGCATAACTGAGGCTGAGGAACGCCGGG
>NC_051407.1:1851956-1852263 GCF_015228065.2 Penaeus monodon | reverse complement strand
AAGAGTGAACATACCTAATTACATCAGGTGTCTTTATTTCAATGTATCGTACCATATGGAGGGTGTTTCACGGAATATTAATCATCGAAATAAAACAAAAGTTAATTCGCTATCACAAACCCCACCGGCATATGAGACAGAGTCCAACAGAGAGCTAGCTTATGCACATCAGACGACCGCCATCAGAGTTACAATAGTCACCCCTCATGTCACTAGTTTCCAGCTTTCTATGGCATTTGACTGACCGGGAAGCGGGCACTCAACTAAATTGACCGATTCAAACAGAATGACAGCGAAATAAAAAGGA
>NC_051407.1:1851162-1851927 GCF_015228065.2 Penaeus monodon | reverse complement strand
GACTGTCAAATAGCCGTTGGACGCAGGGGATCCGGACAATGGCAGACAGATATTCGTTCCCCGGGAAACTTATTTCGTTGCATTTCGTTGTATTTCGTCGTTCGTTCTGATCGTAACGGATGGCGATCGGTGATTTTAAACATACACGTTTGGTTATTCTGTTTTCTTCGGTAAAATCACCAGTTTTAAATCTTTGATGCCTGTTCACGACTGTCAACAAGACCATCTTTTGGTACATAATGATATAAAGTTACGTCTCAACTACTATTAAGAATATCTTTATGGCCATGCTCTCTCATCAACAGAAATTCATAAACTTTAACCTCTCAATACCTCAACATTTCCTGCAGATCATCTCCAAAAGTATTCAGATAGTTTAATAACATCATAAAGCCTTTCCATTTGCAAGTACCGCAACAACATTGCCAGTTGAAAGACAACTCCAAAAAAAAATCTAATAACAAAAAGCAGAAACACGTAAATAATGCAGCCCATTCCTTCAACATAAAATTCACCAAAATGGGATACGTGCAGATGTTTTTTTTTGTAAATAGAGCAGTTTCCCCCGAAAAATGGAAGCTCGGGAGTATCATTTTCTTCCGCCATCAAAGTCACAGAAAACGACGTTCTCCTTTGACATTCGGGAAAGCTTCCGTAAGATAAAACTTCTGAAATCTGATTCCGATGGTGGAAATTCAAGGCGAAAAAAAATCATACGCCCGTGCACACACGCAAACACATGCATACATACATGCACTCGTACTT
>NC_051407.1:1850332-1850879 GCF_015228065.2 Penaeus monodon | reverse complement strand
CAAGAAAGTATGTTTGTAAGTATAAAAGTACAGCGGTATTTATAAATGCATGTGTGTGTACATGCATACCGGCATGGACGCATAACAGTACGTACATATATGTCACTCAAAACCTTATATCTTTTTCATCAGCCCACGCACTTTCACATTAGAAAAAACAGGAAAGTCACTCGCTTCAAAGGGATGAAGGTACCGCCATGACACGTAAAAAAATCCCTCGATAACACGGAACTACACCAGAACTTCAACAGCAACTTCGAAAATAACTTTAAAAACCAGAGGAGAAACTTACCTTGGCGACGAACTTCGCGTCCAGGTCGGTGAGGGGCGTGCGCGAGCGCCTCCCGGGGCCGAGTGAGCCGCCCACGCCGCTGCCACGCCCACCAAGCTCCACGCTCGACCCAGCCATGCCGCCGCCCCTGGAAAGAGAGTATGGGTCATTTACCTGCGGGAACTACCTCTCTGAATTCAGACTCACCTGCGCGGCCGCGGATTGGCCTTGCAAATGCACGGCCAAATTCCCGGCGGCCGCGAGGGATGGCCGCGC
>NC_051407.1:1849948-1850019 GCF_015228065.2 Penaeus monodon | reverse complement strand
TCAAAATTACAACATACCGAACTTCTGTGATGATTTCCCTCATATCTATTCACATCGTATCTACTCTTAAC
>NC_051407.1:1849387-1849845 GCF_015228065.2 Penaeus monodon | reverse complement strand
GACATCCCCTCTTGACCCACCATTAGAGCAATCCGATGACAATCTGATGCGGCTAAGATCCAGGTCCCCTTCAAGTCCCCTTCAGGTCCCCTTCAGGTCCCCTTCAGGTCCCCTTCAGGTCTCACTTAGGTCCCCTTCAACTCCACGTCAAGTCAACTCTAGGTCCCCGCCGTCAAGCCAAATGCAAGCTCCCGTTTCATTTAGGTCCTCTGCCAAGTCCCTGTCATGTCAGCTCGAGCTCTCCATGTCAAGGCAAATGCAAGCTCCCGTTTCATTTAGGTCCTCTGCAAAGTCCCTGTCATGTCAGCTCGAGCTCTCCATGTCAAGGCAAATGCAAGTTCCCTCGACGGCTCATTTACCATGTCAACCTCAGGTCTACTTCGGGCAGCGTGCATTTTAACAGTTAATTTGCCGAGGGTGACAGGGTGGCTATCAGGAACACTTGTAAGATGCAACAC
>NC_051407.1:1848638-1849141 GCF_015228065.2 Penaeus monodon | reverse complement strand
ACATAAATCTATAAGAGACGCTAGGGGGACGGAGGGTGGGGTTAAAGAGCTTTAAGTAGAGGTGGGGTGGGGGGAGATGAGGGGGAGAGCAGCTCAGTGTGTGTGTGTGGGGGGGGAGGTTGAACCGAGGGAGCAGAGGAGCTCCAAGGGGGCGGGCAGAAGGGAGAATAGGGGAAACGATCTGAAAGGGGGGGTGGAGGAAGGGGGGGTGAGCTCAAAGTTGGGTGAGACGAGGGGCGGAGATCTCAAAGTGGGGGGGGTGGGGGTGTAAATTCGAAGTAAGATGGAACGGGGAAGCTCTATGGAGGTTGGGGGACGGTGGGGGAAGGAGGGGAGGGGAGGGGAGCTAAAAAGAAGATGAAAAAAAGGAGGGGAGGGAAGGTGACTTAAGAGCAGATGTAACCACAGGGGAAAAGAGGGAAGGGAGGAAGGAGAGAAAAGGGGAATAAGAGAGACCTGATAGGATGAGAGGATTTCCGAAATGATATGAGGGGAAGCAAAGG
>NC_051407.1:1848009-1848172 GCF_015228065.2 Penaeus monodon | reverse complement strand
CGGGAGAAAAAGGGGAGGTCGGGGTCAGGAAAAGGGGAGAAAGGAGAATTGCAAATAATACGAAAGTTGGGAAGGAAAAAATAGTGAAACACGGATGAGCGAAAGAGACAAAAGAGGAAGGGGAATGAATAGGGGGGGAAGAGGGAACTTTTGACTATAGCTG
>NC_051407.1:1847413-1847805 GCF_015228065.2 Penaeus monodon | reverse complement strand
TTCACGTTTCACCCCCTCATCTTTATCACCCAGTCTTCTATTACTCGTCTGAATATCACCATTCTCCTTTTTTATTCTTCTTCATTATCTATATTTCTTTTTTTTCAGTTTTTTATCACTCCCTCGATTGTTCCTTTTCCTCATCCATTCTTCCTGTATTTCCTCCCACTATCTTTATCACTTCTTCCATTATCCCTCTTCCGTCCTTCCTGTCTTCCCTCCCACCATCTTTATCACTCCCTCTCCAATCCCTCTTCTGACCTGACGCCATCAGATAAGTCTCCAGACGGGTCTTGGAAGCCACCATTAAGCAGCTCGATTGTATACCGTAATTAAGCGTAATTCAGAACGCGCCTCGGAACGTAATTCAAACGTAAATTAAACGTGATTCA
>NC_051407.1:1846785-1847112 GCF_015228065.2 Penaeus monodon | reverse complement strand
ATTAAATCAACACACACGGGCGTCACCTCCTAATTGGCGGCGTGAAGCCATGAGGTCGAAAATCCCTCTATAAGTAATAGGATACCCGGCTTTGCGTGCAGCCCCGTGGACACTCATCGGCCACGTGTGTCAAGATATCGATTCCGCATGACTCACGTGTTGCTGTGTGCACCTCAGCCATGCAACGTTGCATGTGGGCTATGCATGTACCCGCTTTGCACACCTGCCGTCTGCCGCCGGGATCATGGGGGCGCAGCCGGAGACCCACTTTGCTATTAATCCATGTTTTCAAGCCAATTAAACTATTACATTCTCTATTGATATTTC
>NC_051407.1:1846256-1846477 GCF_015228065.2 Penaeus monodon | reverse complement strand
CGGGAACAAGGACACCCAGGCAGACACTAAGTAACATTTGCAAATATCATATAAAGTTCCGTTATCTAAACACTTACATAAACTCGCGTTTCTTTGCCTGCAGTAAGTCGTCTCATCCTCGTTTCCTATTATAATAACGCGCGCATCCTTGACCTTATTTTGAGAGTGTGTCAGCGTTTCTCAACGTCTTAAAAATATTACTATCACTAAAGCGGTCGCGT
>NC_051407.1:1846075-1846160 GCF_015228065.2 Penaeus monodon | reverse complement strand
CATAATGGAAACAAACTTTCAGTTCTTCTAGTTAAATCTTATTCAAACCATAGGTGATGAATATGATGATTAGTGTGAGGAACAT
>NC_051407.1:1845605-1845852 GCF_015228065.2 Penaeus monodon | reverse complement strand
AAAAAGGGTTGTTTCCGCATCATTAGGCAGAGCCGAGGACCCAAGATAAGGTCTGCCTGCCACGCAAGGTATATTAGCTGCCGGTCGTCATGTCGTTAGATACGGATCATTAACATGTTTAATACGTGTTGACAAGAGATAAACACGCCCAGTCCGAACTCCCAATCGGATAATAAACAGATCATTACGTTTTGTTAAATTAGGCAAAACCTGCAATTTGAATGCTGTATATAAAAATCAAGTCGGG
>NC_051407.1:1844609-1845514 GCF_015228065.2 Penaeus monodon | reverse complement strand
GGGAATACTTCGATTAACCACATTTCACCATTTCCACTCCTTTCACGATTACTTCATCCGACCCCCATGTCATAAGGCACAACTCCCCTCCCCAATTCCCCTTCCTTCCCTCTCCCTTCCCCTCCCCTCCTCCCTCTCCCTTCCCCTCCCCTCCTTCCCCCCCTCTCCCTTCCCCTCCCCTCCTTCCCTCTCTCCCTTCCCCTCCCCTCCTTCCCTCTCCCTTCCCCTCCCCTCCTTCCCTCTCCCTTCCCCTCCCCTCCTTCCCTCTCCCTTCCCCTCCCCTCCTTCCCTCTCCCTTCCCCTCCCCTCCTTCCCTCTCCCTTTCCCCCCCCCTCCTTCCCTCTCCCTTCCCCTCCCCTCCTTCCCTCTCCCTTCCCCTCCCCTCCTTCCCTCTCCCTTCCCCTCCCCTCCTTCCCTCTCCCTTCCCCTCCCCTCCTTCCCCTCCCCTCCTTTCCTCTCCCTTCCCCTCCCCTCCTTCCTTCTCCCTTCCCCACCTCTTCGTTGCATTAATCGCCAACCTCCCTCCACTCCACCATCCCCCCTCCCTCCCTCCCACCCCCACACCACCCAGGCACACTGACGCACCCGACCTCTATCATCTACCAACGTCCTAATTTGCAATGACGTAATCCCAGTCCACGCAGGATAACACGGTAAAAAAAGGGTCAGATCTTATTTCCCTTATCTTGGTTTCTTTCGTTTGTTGTCTTTCCATTTCATTCTTGTTTTTTTTCTTCTTCTTCTTCTTCTTCTTTTCTTATTCCTTTCTTTTCTTGTTTTTTTTTCTAGGTGTGCCCGTTACTGTCTCCAGTTTTTTCTTTCCTTCTCTCCTTTCGTTTTGCCTTTTCTCTCTTCTCGTCTTTCGTTTCCTCTTCCTTTTATTCTGTCGTTCCATTCCTAACTTG
>NC_051407.1:1844183-1844262 GCF_015228065.2 Penaeus monodon | reverse complement strand
ATCATAAGAACCCGAACGACAAGAGACGAGAAAAGAAAGGTGGACAAAACAACACATTCCGCCCAAAGGGTATAAAGAG
>NC_051407.1:1844057-1844147 GCF_015228065.2 Penaeus monodon | reverse complement strand
GGACGCGATGATAGACAATGCAGAAAAACACAAACGAAAGCAAAACGAAACTAGAGATCAAAGAGAAGGAAAGAGGGAAAGAAAGGGAGG
>NC_051407.1:1843825-1843962 GCF_015228065.2 Penaeus monodon | reverse complement strand
CGTATGTAAAATAGAAAAAAAGTAGATGAAAGCGAGAGACTGAGAGTGTGAGAGAGAGAGATGAAGAATTCGACAAACAACATCAAGGGAACTGAAATATAGGACTGAACACAAAGAGACGAGAGTGAAACAGACAC
>NC_051407.1:1843209-1843417 GCF_015228065.2 Penaeus monodon | reverse complement strand
GGGAACCCCCAAAGTGCAACGGCCACCGACTATCAAGGGTACAGATCTGCCGTATCGATCCCTCCTGACTCAGCCTCTGACTCACAGCGCTGAACACTGGAAAGCACCATGACAAAGGCGCTTTTCTCGTAAGCATGGAAAGCGGTGAACAGCAGATGAGTAACTGCCGTTAATATTCTTACTGATTTACGTTATGAAGCCAAGGTGT
>NC_051407.1:1842417-1842598 GCF_015228065.2 Penaeus monodon | reverse complement strand
ACCTGCCAGAGAACAGCCACTGTCCTCAGCCCCGTCTTGTTTACGCTGATCATCGCGTTGCGAGGCCGGCACACACTATACACTGATTATGTCTTTAGCGAAAACAAACAATCAAGGGAAAGAGGGCGGGAGGCGGACGTGTCGTCTGGGCCCCGTGACTCAGATGCCAGGAAAGCGGGCC
>NC_051407.1:1842025-1842133 GCF_015228065.2 Penaeus monodon | reverse complement strand
GGAGGGGGGGGGGTTAAGGCAAGTGTGATGAATTGTAATTATTAAAAGGTTTAGGAGACATGAGAAAACCGGATAACAAAGGCAGGTGGAGTATGTCGCAACTAGAAT
>NC_051407.1:1841544-1841858 GCF_015228065.2 Penaeus monodon | reverse complement strand
CAGCCGAGACAGAAAATAAGACTTGGAGAGACCTAGAACCCAGAAAAAAGGGAAAACAATCACTCGAACAGCACAGCAAGGAGGAACGGAAATCAACAGACGAGAGAATCCTCGCAGGAAGGCAGCGACGCCAACGGAGGGAAACCAAAACAGAGAGGCAACGGCGAGGCAACAGACGTGCAACGAACCACAACACAGAGCACGTGTGTTTACGTCCGCCGTCACGACCTGCCTTGTACACTGACTTACGACCTCATTACCACAACATGACGAGGATGGAGGGGTGGGGGGGATGGTGGGGAAGGATGATGATG
>NC_051407.1:1841161-1841273 GCF_015228065.2 Penaeus monodon | reverse complement strand
CTACGACCAGTGCACCCACCAACGACCAACAAATATAACGACCATTCTACCCATACGGCTTCCATAATGCCACGACCATAACCTTCCTCCTTCAAACTCTTACACGCACGCG
>NC_051407.1:1840964-1841107 GCF_015228065.2 Penaeus monodon | reverse complement strand
ATAAACAACAAAGAAATCCTACAACAGCTGATAGCGGCCTTTGCAAGGAAGCGCTGTACCGGCGCCGAATCTCGCTGGAGGCAAAGGCTGCCTTCAAGTGCCTCCGCCTCCGTGGCTGGCGTGATTCCGGCCTCCAGGTTTGG
>NC_051407.1:1840785-1840883 GCF_015228065.2 Penaeus monodon | reverse complement strand
ATGCTTCCATTATTGTGCAAGACGCCATCTTTGTGCCTTGTTATCTGGGAACGTAGTGGGATCTGCTTTAAGTAAGGGCCACATGGGGAAAAGTGCTT
>NC_051407.1:1840381-1840595 GCF_015228065.2 Penaeus monodon | reverse complement strand
CTGGAAACATAAAAAAGAAAGAAGGAAAAACAGAGAAGGCTCCGATGGCGCCCCAACTTATCCAGTACCAATAAATCAATATAAAACACACCTTCTCGATCTCTCCTAGCCGGGTTCGGGGCAAGGGCGAGCTATATGCACGGCTTTGAAAGGCTGGTCTCAAAAGCTCGATTTTCCTCAGTCTGCTTAAACGCCATCGCTCTCTCGTGTGTCT
>NC_051407.1:1840176-1840291 GCF_015228065.2 Penaeus monodon | reverse complement strand
TTAGGACACGTCTGCACGTCTCGCCTGGCGCGTGACGGATGAGTATCGATGATGAGTCATCCGTGAGTGTTTGCGTCACGCGGAATGAGTTCACTGACTCATCTGTTTGTTGAAG
>NC_051407.1:1839107-1839730 GCF_015228065.2 Penaeus monodon | reverse complement strand
TCTCCCAAGCTGTTAGCGACAGAATCAGCACCACCAAACACTCGCGTTACTCTTAGAACCCTAACAGGCTTTATTACACAGCTGGCAATACTGTTTTTTTCCCTTGGGGCGCTCCCTCCACTGTTGCCACCTCGCTAGGCTAATTGCGTTTGCTACAACAGGTGATCGCCATCAATAAAGCACAAGCCATTTTAACATCGCTTTATTTCCTACAGTCATTATCGCTTACGTAATCTCCGAATTCATCATCACAACTTTTAATTAGCAAAATCATTACCAAACTGATTTAATTCTTACAGCCAGTTATTATTATTTTATTTTTTTCTTATAGCTATCAAAAACTTTTTATTCTTTCTTTCTTTACAATCAGAAAACATACTATAACGATTTTAATGCAACCAAGACCTAAAAATAATAATTCTCAACGCACTGACGACCAAAAGCAATATTCATCGTCGCAGAAGGGAAGAAAATGGCCGCGCAAAACTCTACGGTCGCTACGCCGCGTTTCACTGTAATTTAACTTTTGACCAACACAATTAAATTTAATGCCAAGGTAATCGCCACTAATTACTTTAATAACGAGCTTTCGGAAGTTGCAAAGAGGCTCATTTCTTCAACCT
>NC_051407.1:1838343-1838482 GCF_015228065.2 Penaeus monodon | reverse complement strand
TCCTATAACTGACCAAGAAAGAGGGAAAAAATATGAAAAAGATATGACAAAAAAAAATGTTCCCACAGACCGACGGGCGAGTCTTCACGAACGATAAATATCCGAACTTTGCGCATTGTGGAAGCACTTACCCATCCGC
>NC_051407.1:1837556-1838299 GCF_015228065.2 Penaeus monodon | reverse complement strand
AGTGAGAAATGGGGAGAGTGAGAAATGGGGAGAGTGAGAAATGGGAAGAGTGAGAAATGGGGAGAGTAAGAAATGTGATTGAAAAATGGGGATACTGGTGATGGGGATAATAATGATGATAAAGGAAGACAGTGAAAAATGGGAAGAGTACAGAATGGGAATGATAAATGGATAGAGTAAGGACTGAGTGAAAAATGGGGAGAGGAAGTAATAAGTGAAAAAAAGGAAAGAGTAAGAAATGAGAATGAAAAATGGAGAGAATAATATATGGCGAATCAAAAATGAGATCCACTGAAACGTACACGGGGGGGAGAAAGGGGAAAGAAAATAAAAGTAGGAAAGTAGGGAGAGAGAAAAGGAGGAGAATAATAAATGGGGAAAGTGAGTGAAATGAGTGAGGAATGGGGAGGGTGAGACATGAGGTAGAAATGAGAATGTGAGTACTTTAGGATACGCAGAAAGGGTATAGGGATGGAGGAAGGGAAAAGGAATGGAGAGAAGGAGAACTGGAGAAAGTAAGAAATGAAAGGGAGATATGTGGAGAGTGGGAAGTGAAGAGAAAGTGAGAAATGGGGAAATGAAAAACGTAGAGTGTGTGACATGAGGAGGCTGAAATATGAGGAGATAAAAATGAAAATGTGGGCACTTAGTGAACCGCCGAAGGGGTGAGAAGGGACAAAGAATAAAGAATGGGGATAGTGAAGTCTAGAGAAAGTGATACATGGGAAGGGTTAGAAAAGGGG
>NC_051407.1:1835768-1837378 GCF_015228065.2 Penaeus monodon | reverse complement strand
GAAAGAGAAAGAGACAGACAAAGAAACGGAGAATCCTGCCTCTTTCTCCTCTTTCTCCTTTTGAAACTTTCCTTGTGTTGCGTGGGATAGGAGAGATCCGAAAAGATTATTTATGATCGGGAGCATCGATTTCATTATGGATATTTGACAGTTATTGTTCTTATTCGGGCTATTTATGGGAACGAAACCATTATTTTTCCCCTTTTACGATCATTCGACGTCAATCATGCATATCTATATTGGTATTCCCCGTATACCAATCAAGATTAAACATTTTTTGTTTATCTAAATCGCTTTTTAATCATTACTATTTGTGCATTTTTTTTTTTTACCTTCGGGTTTAACCATACTACTCACGCATCGCGATTTAACTCCAATCTCACAACACGCGCACGCAATCTCCAAATCACCATCCCAACTGCCAGACCAAGAGTCAGGACTGATGCCACGCACTCTGCTTGCACCAGGAAATCCATACATCACCGGAAGTGACAGAAAGCAAGTGAGGTGCCAAGTGCAGTGCCAGCGGAATAGACAGGCAGCAACACGACACCCTGACACAGCAGCGCGCGTCCCTCTGGCATCCCACCATGAAATTGCGCAGTGAAATGATTCTCTAAAGCACTGAATTGCCTTCTCTAAAGCATGGATTTGTTCATTACAATCGCTGTGGCATGGAGTTATCATGATATTACCTAATTACCTACATATCTATCATGGGATTACCTAGAATTACCAATGACGGAATTATAGCTTCCGAGACATAGTATTAGCACTGAATGTCGCTAATGAGGAATTGTGCGACTTAGAATCACTAAAGCATGGGATTGCCAAGGAATCACCTAGCCATCCACACAATTACCATGGAATCACTAAGCACAGCGTTCGTGACAGAATCATTACAGGCTTCCGAGGATGACAAAATTCTCCAAAGACAGGGTCCCAGTCTGACCCGAGAACACTTCCAAATATTTTCTGACTGGGACTTGCACAATAACCGGGAAAGTTGATTTTGTAGCATTCCACATCATGCGGACCGCGAAACGCTTACATAAACGTTTACATAAACGTCACGATCTTCACCAAACAACACTAACACGTGAGCATGGCAAGGTGTGTATATTATTTCGGTCACTCTCTCCCAAGACCCCACTGGCTGGTTTCTAAATGAAAGTCCGGTTGGTTTCAAACGGAGGACACCAGTTTCTAAAGGAACGGCCATTTGATTTCTAAAGGAACGGCCGTTTGGTTTCTAAAGGAACAGCTGTTTGGTTTCTAAAAGAATCCAGTTAGTTTCCAAACGAAAAATCCCCCTGAAAGAATGACAGGTTAGTTTCTAAAAGGAAAGTCCAATGGGTTTCTAAATGGAATATCCACTTGAAAACGTCCGACAAAATGCGAACTGCAATAAAAACATTGTGCGATAGTGATAGCGGTAGCAGGTGTGTGCGGCTGGAAGAAGGCACTTCAGGATACGAGATACTAAAATGGCGGCGGAAAACTCTACGGGGCAGTACGAAGTTTTCACTTAACGAGGTCGAGCTCCAGACACTAAGGACGGCTCGGCACGGCATCGGACTCTTTACGACCATTTCAAGGTGTGTGTGTGA
>NC_051407.1:1835190-1835479 GCF_015228065.2 Penaeus monodon | reverse complement strand
GCAAGTTGCCTAACAAAGAGATTGATGACGCGCATGAGTTTTTTTTTCTGGAAAATGGCCAAAAAAGTGCAACACGGTTCATGACGGAGCCAACGAGCCGGAGAAATATCTTTTGTTCTTTATCGACAAACTTTTATGCCGTAATCGAGAACACTAGCTGCGACCTGTTGAAAAGTAAAGGAGTGCACAGGTTTTTATAATAAACGTGTGGATAGTAGACGATCGTGGATAAAGAGCGAAACTCAAAAAAAAAAGTCTATAAACTTGATAAATACCAAAGACCTTTAGG
>NC_051407.1:1834697-1835083 GCF_015228065.2 Penaeus monodon | reverse complement strand
CTTTTCTATATCTTCCCCAACTCCCCGACCCTTCTTACTACTTTTACTTACAGTTGTTTTCTAACTACATTATGCACAAACAAAACGATGGGGGACGCTCCTTTCTGACAACTCCCAAAAAACATATTTGCCAATAGCTTCATCAAAACATACAAATGGAAAACACCCTCACATCTCACCTGGATTGCATCCACTATTACATTTCTATTCCGTTCTCATTTGCACTTCATTGTTGTTACTGACATTATTGTTGTTTTGGGTAAAATGCACCTCTCCATTTTCCCCTGGCATTATATTTCTCAAGCTTAAAAAACGGTTTCTTCTAAAACTATATAATGCACATGACGGTGATAAAAAAATGTGTATATATATTACATCTATTACAT
>NC_051407.1:1834108-1834616 GCF_015228065.2 Penaeus monodon | reverse complement strand
ATGTATCCATGCCGATAACAATGCTCTATCTTGCATTAAAATCATGGCAGGTGTCACGGCAAAATACATTCTACAAAATCATGCTAGCTTTCAGTGATCATAGTAAAACAAAATAGGACAAAAGCATGCACATTCGCCATAACACGAAAAAAATGTGTGTGTATGCACTTCCCAACTCAGTGTACACTATGCAGATTTTCGTAACAAGAAAAAAAGATGGAAGAAAAAAATGGATACGGACGGGTGTGAAACATAAAAATAAAAGTCTGCGATAAAGAAACGTGTAATTCTCCCTTGCCAGACAGAGAGAACATTAACAACTGTTAATGTAACGGCGCCTGGGGCGTAGGCCACACGCATTACAAAACAGTGGCACGTCCTCCTCCTTTCCTCATCCATTCCCTCCCTCTCTGCCTCTCTCCCTCTCTTCCTTTCTCTCCCTCCATTTCTCCCTTTCTTCCCTACCATCAGCTGGTCCAAAGTACACATAAAATGTCCCCCAAATGAT
>NC_051407.1:1833184-1833792 GCF_015228065.2 Penaeus monodon | reverse complement strand
GGGTGCAATGATTATTACACTAGACTGCAAACACGAACTGTTGCAAGTGTATGTGTCGAGCGCTCTTTAGGACTGGAATTAAAACTGTTTAATCCCTCTCATCAAAACCGCACATATATTTGAATGTTACTCTAAATATTACTCCAACACTAAGATCTGAATGCATAGGCTATTAGAGTGTCGAGTGCAGAAATATAGAAAAAATCATATCAAATAAGCAAATATCTTTATTCCAGTGTATGTGTGCACACAGATGGGTGTACGCGTGTGTCTATACTGGAATCTACATGCATGTGAATAAGTGCATGCTATTTGCTCACTGATTTTGCTTGTTTGTATGAATGAATATATATTTGGAAATGTATTCATACCAAGTTATGTTATAACAGGTTATGACTGCAAGCATGTATCCAAATATATGTAAAAGGAGCTCTGTATCTAAACCATGTGCGTGAAAGTGGGTTTGTATCATGTAAGCATCAATGTATATTTTCGTACACTGTAGGGACTCACTACCTATTAGATAACAGTAGAAAAAGGACAAAGATATGCATCGTACTTAGCAAATTATATAATACTCACTTTACAAGCGGAATAGTCGGTACGAA
>NC_051407.1:1832571-1833164 GCF_015228065.2 Penaeus monodon | reverse complement strand
AGAGCATCCAGAACAGATGGGAATGGAAAAAATGCAGGACAAAGAATAACTTTTCAAATGTAAGAAAAATATTGAAAAAGAATGGACTGGACAAAAGCCAACACAAACAAAACGAAAAAATGAAGAAAAAAACAAACGATGACAGTAAAAAAATATAAAATAAAAAGGTTATAAAAACCAATAATATAAAAGAAAATACAAACAAAAAGTGGTACATAAAATTTCACAATAAAACATCATAGAAAAAAAACGAAAATAAAGAATAAGACAAAATACAAATACAAAACGAAAATAAACAATAAAAAAATAATAAAACGGACATAGAGCAAGACTGGCGTACGAGGCCGCCTGACGGGCCAGCAGGCAGAGCGAGGTCAAAGGTCGGTCAAGACACGAGCGTCAAGGGTTACCTGAGGTCCACCAAGGGCAACAACCTCCGCCTCTTGACAGGCGTGACCCTGCTGACGTCATCGGGGGCAAAGTCACGTGACCCCGAGGAGTCGTCAGCGTTGGGGTCTCGCTCCCGGGGTGGAGGGGGGGAGGGGCGGGGGTGGTGATGGGGGCGGGGCGATGCCTCTGAAGCCATGACGTCA
>NC_051407.1:1830822-1832519 GCF_015228065.2 Penaeus monodon | reverse complement strand
GTCGGGCATTCCCGCACCATCGTGCAACTGCTTCAACGCCACTCGCCTCTGTAGATGACCAGCACCTGTCACCATAGCCTGTCACTTTCACTGTTACCATAGCCCGTCACTTCCACTGTCACCATAGCCCGTCACTATCACTGTCACCATAACCCGTCAATATCACTGTCACCAAAGCCCATCACTATTACTGTCACCATTAACCTATCACTATCATTCACCATAGCCTATCACTAGTCACTATCACTGCTACCGTGACCAATTACCATTAGTCATGATAATCTATCACTATCTCTTACCTTAACAATTACTGTCACTGTCACCGTAACAGATTCCTTCTGCCATGACAATACATCACTAACACGTCACTTTCCCTGTCTCCATAAATGTTCCCTCTGTCACAATAGCCCGTCACTATCACAACCTGCTCTCACAACCAGTCACCATAATCTATCACTATCAGGTACGATTATCCATGACTATGTTAGCAAAACACTGTCACCATAACGGTCACTATCAGTCACGATAACCTATCACTACGCATGTTATCATAAACCATCACTATCAATGTCACTGTAACCGGGCACCGTCAGTCTCAATAACCCATCACCATCCCTGCTATAACAACCAGACACTATCACCATAACCTATCACTATCACAGCCACGATAATCCATTACTATATCGCCTTAACTCATCCCTATCACTATAACCATATCACTATCAATCACAATAACCTATCACTCTCCTTATTACTATAACTCATAACCATCACTCACAATAACCCTTCACTACCTCTGCTATCATGACCAATCACTATCACTGTCACCATAACCTGATTACCGGAATGGCACAGCTGTTTCTCAAAGATCCAACATTACGCTAAACTGCCACTTATCGTCACTCTATTTACCGGTTCACACTACAGTTTACCCGCCGGATGACACACTAATTTTAATCCATATAGATATATGCAAATACACACATTCAAACTACTTTTCTACCTACATATTCCGTCTTACTCAGAGCTCGTATTGATATTAAACTAACAATAGTTTTGGCCTGTCACACTAGGTCACACTATCTACTAAAGCTATTCCTTGCTTTGCTCGCCTAATTACACCTATTCATCTCATTCTTCACACTAAACTCTAACGCAAAAACACCACACTAGTCCACCCATTTCACACACTAACACACTAGCGTAACACTATCTACACTACAGGAGCATATACTACATAAATACTAGTCACATTTTCGTATCTAAATCTTCCCATAATAATAAAAAAAACGTAATAACTACCACTGCACACTAGCTAATCTTTAAGGGGTCACACTTCCCTACGTCACACTACATGCAAATTAATACTTACGGAAATAATAACACCGATATGTGTAACAAGTATCGATGGCATACATAGGCCTATAAACCACGTGCCAAGCAGACGAAAACACCATTTGTTACGTCACTCTCTCACGTCATAGTCCTCATTATCATAAAATATCGAAAGATTATAAGTCAGAGTATACACCAATCTGACACTACAATACACTTATGATAAGTAGGGTAAATTATCTTATTGTATATTAGGTCAATCTAGGTCTATAACTACAATTAGATGTTCATTGCATACTCACAGAACATACTTTAATTCTTAAATGTACAAACAAGTACGCGCCCGTACACGAACAAACAAG
>NC_051407.1:1830181-1830532 GCF_015228065.2 Penaeus monodon | reverse complement strand
AGGATCTGCAATCATCGCCTCTGCAGAATTAGCTTTATATCGCTTGCTAATCTACTTTGCACTCTGTAATATTGTTGTTTTATTATTATCATAATCTCTTACAACAAATCTATCATTTTCAGTTCACTTGCTTGCACCCCGTCCCTCATAAACACGAAACAATTTTGTAAATACGAAACAATTTTATACTATTTCACATCTATTTACCATCATAACTTTAACATCTTATTTATTATTCTCAATTCACTCGCTTCCACCATTCTCACTGATAAACACTTTGGAAAATTCACGCTCTCACTCGGCAGCCTGACTGTGACTGATGAGCTGTGACTGGCCCGGCGAACACTGCTC
>NC_051407.1:1829207-1829582 GCF_015228065.2 Penaeus monodon | reverse complement strand
CGCCTCTCGATCGTGACAAACTGTCTTTCACCCTCTGCCACACACTAACAACCCGCTGTCTTCATGTCAAACGTAACATTCCTGGAGACAATCGCGTCGGTAAGCTGAAGTGCGTGTCTTCCACTGCTTCTTTCTCTTTTTTTATTTATTTTTTAACAAATCTACAAATATCGATGAACAGAGACATGAATAAGCACTAAAAAGTCCATGACTAAATATGAGAGATGAAGATTTAGACGCTGTTTATACTTGTCGCAATATAAATATGAGCGTAAAAAACGGCCTTAATGAAGAATTAATATCGTTAAAAAATTAGGATATTTACGTATGTAGAACGCACTCCTAAAGCCCCATCACCCCACTCATCCCGATCGC
>NC_051407.1:1829042-1829161 GCF_015228065.2 Penaeus monodon | reverse complement strand
CGTCATCATATTCACCCCTCCCTCAGCGCCAACACCCGTTTACACGACCTCCCCCAGCATCACCACCCTTTTACACCCCCTTACTCAGCGTCACCACCATTTACACCCTTTCCCTTGCG
>NC_051407.1:1828771-1828985 GCF_015228065.2 Penaeus monodon | reverse complement strand
TTCACTCCCTCAGCGCCCCCACCCTAGTACACTCCCTCCCCCTAGCGTCATTCACTCCCTCCCCTTCCTCGAGCGTCTCCCTGTACACCCAGCCCCGTCACCTCCCTATTCACCCTCTCTTGCCGACGACGCATTATCCTCGTCTTTATTCCCCTCTTCCTTCCTTTCCACTCTTAGTTCCTTTCGGTGGTCAGCTGTTCGTGGGGGGTTGAAA
>NC_051407.1:1828616-1828728 GCF_015228065.2 Penaeus monodon | reverse complement strand
TGCCGTAGCGTCCGCGGCGCTGGCTTCAAACAGGGTTCATCAGGGCGACCGAAATCGCTTTCCTTTGCAGCTGCCGGGAAGACTCCCTCCTCCAGATTGTCGGTGTTCCAGA
>NC_051407.1:1827767-1828299 GCF_015228065.2 Penaeus monodon | reverse complement strand
CTCCCCCCCCTCCCCCCCACCTCACTCGTCGGTCAGGTTGTAGCTTCTCCCCGACATCTGCATTCTTGCAATTATTATCTACCACTTTTTCTTCTTGCAGGGTCCACTTTACGCTGATAAAGCCAATGTCAAAGAGGTCGACGCACCAGAGCTCGCAAGAGACGTCCTATAATACCGCTTTTTTTTGTTGTTGGCGTAAATAGAAAAAAAAAATGATAAGTGAAAAATATTATCAAAATAATAAAAGAAATATAAAATAAAGGAAAGTAAAATTAATAAAAGAAAATAAAAAAGTAGAGTAAAAAAAAAGGAAAGAATAATATGAGAATAAGTAATAGTCAAATAAGTAATAAGTAAAAATAATATCAAAATAATGAAAAGAAATAATAATAAAAAATAAAAAAATCTCTCGATACCGCATGGCAATCGCCACCATCACTGCAGTAATTAAGATCAATGCACTCTGCTCGCCACACTGATTCTCCTATTCCCGCTTGCAGCATCAAACTTGCAACATCTAGCGCGCCCGGCC
>NC_051407.1:1827610-1827745 GCF_015228065.2 Penaeus monodon | reverse complement strand
TTGCTACATCCGGGTCACATTCACTCATAAATGCAATTTTATGCAAAATGCAACACGCTCATTCATCCCCCTCGTTCATTCATCGACGAGGAAGGAGCCAGAATCCAGCCACAAAGAGTACTACACTGACGCAAA
>NC_051407.1:1827366-1827509 GCF_015228065.2 Penaeus monodon | reverse complement strand
TCAAACCGAAGTACTGCAAACGTTTTTTTTTTCGTCATTACTGCACGAGTTGGCAACCCGTTCGGATAAAGATGTGAAGTAGGGGAGAAAAGAGTGCGGGAGGAGCCGGTTTTTTCTTATTGGCGGGGAGCGGGTTTTGGGGG
>NC_051407.1:1826080-1826701 GCF_015228065.2 Penaeus monodon | reverse complement strand
TACAGAGGACCCCCCTCCCCCACGTCCCTCCCATAACCGTAAAACGAAATCCTACGAAACGACAGGATACGACAACGTCCTTCGGCATTTTCACGCGACGAGCAGCACCAACGTGGATCTCAGTCCGTCCTAAAACCCGGTTTCCAATCTCGCTCAACACAGGGCGGAACGGCAGCGAAACGAGAGAGAAAACACGAGAGAGAAAATTCGAGGGAGAATATAAGAGAAAATACGAGAGAGAAAATACGAAAGAGAAAACAAGAGAGAGAAAATACGAAAGAGAAAACAAGAGGGAGAAAATACGAGAGAGAAAAAAATTGAGAGAAAACACGAGAAAAAACTGGAGAGAGAAAACACGAGAGAAAAAACAAGAGAAAGAAAACATGAGAGAGAAAATACAAGAGAGAAAATACGAGAAAGCACGAAAGAGACAACGCGGGGACGAGAGGTACCTTACGAGCTACTCAGAAAAAAATAGGGAGAAAAATATAAGACAGGATGTGTCTTGACGCCCATCTCAAACTGAGGAGAGCACATGGCCTTTGGTACTATATTGAAAAAAACTCTTTTTAGTTCATTGCCAATAAAGTAAAATAATCTTTTAAATATATCAGGGAACAG
>NC_051407.1:1825332-1825484 GCF_015228065.2 Penaeus monodon | reverse complement strand
CACCAGCCAAATAAAAGCCTCTTTGTGCTTCATAAAACCCCAAGCGAATGTTATGATTAAAGCGCCATATAAAAGCCGAATCGATCTTCCCGCCTGTCAGATCCGTCCGCTGGCGGTGACGTCATTAATACCATTCAAGGGACCCTGCATGT
>NC_051407.1:1825196-1825274 GCF_015228065.2 Penaeus monodon | reverse complement strand
AAGGGTGTTTGTTTTGCAGTTGAGAGAGTAATAAAAGTGAAACTTTGACGGATGGCGTGACGGTAATACTGGTTGGGA
>NC_051407.1:1824215-1824355 GCF_015228065.2 Penaeus monodon | reverse complement strand
CCCCCCCCCCCTTTTTTTTTGGGGGGGGAGGGAGCTAACCCCTTTTTTTTTTTTTTCCCCTTTTAAAAAACCCCCTTGAGGGCGTCCCTATTCGACTTTTGCCGTGATGTGCGCAGTTTCTTGATTGTTTTTTTGAAGGG
>NC_051407.1:1823895-1823964 GCF_015228065.2 Penaeus monodon | reverse complement strand
TCTGATCTCCTCCACCCTTCCCTGCCATCCAACGTATGTAAATCCAAGTGTGTATATATATGAGCCTGG
>NC_051407.1:1823208-1823478 GCF_015228065.2 Penaeus monodon | reverse complement strand
CCGTCAGGTAAGCAGAAAGGGGCCACATAACGAGACCTATAACAAACAAACAATTCCGAAGGCCTATACGAAGCCAACAACAAGAGGCGCTGGGCGGCGTAAAGGGTAGATGGGCGTGAGGGCAAGAGGGCACAGGAGGCCAGCGGGTGCTCGGGGGCAAGGGAGGCCAGCGGGTACGTCCTGGGCTGCAATGCGGCGGCGTTGGCAGCGCGCGAGAACGCGCCAAGGCCATATGCGTCTTGTATGGGCAGCTGGTATGTGGCGCCAGTC
>NC_051407.1:1822781-1822919 GCF_015228065.2 Penaeus monodon | reverse complement strand
GGCCGCGCCGCATGCACCATCTGGCGGCAGCTGGCTCGATCGCCCACGAAACCTGACGATCGATGGCCCGAGCCTCATCGCCCGTGACGGAGGGGTAAAAATAAAGGTCAGAATTACTTGCAAAAATAAACAATTGCT
>NC_051407.1:1822397-1822490 GCF_015228065.2 Penaeus monodon | reverse complement strand
AGTACTGATTTCGATTTTGATTGAGTCTGTGTCCGATTCCTTGTGCGTCCATGTGAGCATGATCAAATAATCCCCAAGGTGGGAAGAAAATCT
>NC_051407.1:1822120-1822277 GCF_015228065.2 Penaeus monodon | reverse complement strand
CAAAAGCGTACCCTGTCACAGTTATAGAAATGCGCGCGAGCGGAAAACAACGAGGGAAAAACATCACAATACAAAAAAAAAGTTTCTCCATTTTTTTTTTTAATAATAACAAAAATATCATAAAATGAAACATAATCCCGATGCAGTATATGTCTTT
>NC_051407.1:1821804-1822058 GCF_015228065.2 Penaeus monodon | reverse complement strand
ATATATTCCTTTCATATGAAATTCACATAATAATACAGAATAAAACATACAATGCAGTATATACATTCTAATAATTATAATAATAATAACAATAAAGAATAAAAACAATACTCTTTTCATACAAAATTCAAATAATAATTGAAAATAAAACATATCCCTTCAATATAAAATCCAGTCTTTTAATCCAGACACCATCATCAACATTCTCCTCTAAAAATACATCACAGACCTCTGAATCCCCAGCATTTTTCGAG
>NC_051407.1:1821604-1821676 GCF_015228065.2 Penaeus monodon | reverse complement strand
GGAGGAAACAATAGACGCGACGGCGCGGGCAAACACACGGGCTGACCTTCCTGGGGATTAACTATGGTGGGA
>NC_051407.1:1820989-1821244 GCF_015228065.2 Penaeus monodon | reverse complement strand
TACACACACACAATGTCAGAGGTGGCTCTCGTTGCTGTATGTTTCCCCTTTTTCTTTTCTTGCTCCAGCTGCCGAACAATTGCAATCTGTTACCTGCTATTCTTTTGCCTTGTTTGTGTGTATTTCTTTTTCTCTTCTGTTTCTTTTTCACCCTATTTTTTCTATTTTCTGCATTGCAATGTAGATTGGCATTTACTGGTCCTGCTAATATTTTCTGTCGGTTTCTCTGTCTCCGTTTATTTATCTTTGCCTCTT
>NC_051407.1:1819395-1820642 GCF_015228065.2 Penaeus monodon | reverse complement strand
CGCTCAGCCACTTCCCCTCGCCTCCCGCCGCGAGGGGAGTCGGCCACCACGTCGCCGGCGTCTTCCCTCATCAGGTGAACCCCCCCTCCCCCCCCTCAATCGTACACTGACTCGCGCCGTATATTAAGTAAAAAAACGCCGCATAGTACCCTCCACACCCCCTCCAAAAAATATAGCATCCCTCCCAGACGCCACCGCCGGACACGGGGCGAGTGGACCTCCTCCCCCTCCCCCCTTTTTCCTTTCCTAATCTCCTCTTTACTTCGTCTTCTCTTCCCCTTTCCTCGCTTTCCCTTTCTCCCTTTCTTACTTATCCCTTTCCTTCCTTTACCCTTCCCCCGCTTTCCCTTCCTCTTCCCCCTACCTAACCCCTCTTCTCCCTTCCTTCCCCTCTACCCCCCCCTTTTTCCCCCTTCAATTCCTTTTCCCTTCCCCCTTTCCCTCCTTCCTTCAAATTCCTTTTCCTTTCCCCCTCTCCCTCCTTCCTTCAAACCTCCTTTCCTTTCCCCCTCTTTCCCCTCAACCCCTCCCCTCCCCCCTCTCTCTCCCTCGTCCATAGCCCGTCACTCGACACCGTAACGCATCCCAGCGTCACCACCCCGCCACGGCCTCCTATCGCTGCCAAAATACCGGTACCCGATACCGCTGATGACCACAGGTAGACAGGTAGGCCGGTCCCTTGGTAGACCGCTCGTATTTTGTTATGGTGGATGACGTTACTGTCTACTGTGGCATTTCGTGTGCTCGTTTTAATTCTCAATTTCCGTAACAGTGAACTAGTTTTACACTTTGCAACGAACGCAGAGTCAACGGAAAACCTCATTGCAGGTACTTGAGATAAATACATCGATGTTTTTTTTTACCATGAGTGCAGGTGATAGCATCCCCACTACCTGTGCTCGTAGAATACCTCGTTACGTTTCCTAAACCACTTTTCTCTTCAGTAAGGGCACAGGTAACGGTAGCCCTATGACTTACTTTCATCACGAGCTACGGCAACGGTAATGGTAGCACCGTAACATGTGCTCATACTTACTATTTTCGTCACACTTTAACTATGACCTTAAGCAATGCCAGCCCCATTACCTGTGTTATGCGAAGAGAGGGTTTCGAGGCCGCTGGGTGTCGCAGAGGTGAGAGAAGCGAACGAGAGTAAACATCGACAGAGACAGAGAAATAGCTCCGAAAACAAATGAGACGCGCAGACGAGGGGGATCTTAACGGACATACTCCGAAATCCCCAGATT
>NC_051407.1:1818797-1819020 GCF_015228065.2 Penaeus monodon | reverse complement strand
GTTTCCGCGTCTTTCTACCTAGCCTCCTCCATCCCTGTTTTTCCTTTCCCCCCCGAATATCCGAAGCTTCCCATCCCGTCGACAGTTAGTATGACACACGCTGCCATAGGGGGATGAGCCACGCCTATAATCTCGGTCTTTTCCCCGACATCTCCCCTCGGCTGCATCCAACCTCGAATCTTTGCCCTGATCCCCTTCTGTGCCCTTGCGCCATAAAGGATGT
>NC_051407.1:1818419-1818502 GCF_015228065.2 Penaeus monodon | reverse complement strand
CGTCACCTGTCAGCCAAGACAAGACATCGTGAGTGGTCGATGAATGACGACTGATTAAGGGAGCTGACAGGCAAGAGAGCGAC
>NC_051407.1:1816987-1818046 GCF_015228065.2 Penaeus monodon | reverse complement strand
CACCAGGTCGACCTATTTCTCGCCAGGGGGGGGGGCGTCTCGCAAGCCGTTCCTTCCCCTCAGTCATTACCATTGTCTCGCCTCCTTTTCCCTTCCCCGCTCGCCTCTCCTTCCCTTCCTCGCTCCCCTTCCCTTCCCCGCTCACTTCCCCTTCCCTTCCCCGCTCGCCTCCCCTTCCCTTCCTCGCTCCCCTTCCCTTCCCCGCTCACTTCCTCGCTCGCCTCCTCCTCCCTTCCTCGCTCGCCTCCTCCTCCCTTCCCCGCTCGCCTCCTCCTCCCTTCCTCGCTCGCCTCCTCCTCCCTTCCTCGCTCGCCTCCTCCTCCCTTCCTCGCTCGCCTCCTCCTCCCTTCCTCGCTCGCCTCCTCCTCCCTTCCTCGCTCGCCTCCTCCTCCCTTCCTCGCTCGCCTCCTCCTCCCTTCCTCGCTCGCCTCCTCCTCCCTTCCTCGCTCGCCTCCTCCTCCCTTCCTCGCTCGCCTCCTCCTCCCTTCCTCGCTCGCCTCCTCCTCCCTTCCTCGCTCGCCTCCTCCTCCCTTCCCCGCTCGCCTCCTCCTCCCTTCCTCGCTCCCCTTCCCTTCCCCGCGTCTCCACCCGTCTTCGGGACACAACGGAGTCATTAAGCTGATTACCATTAGCGATGATTAAAGTCCTGCTGTGTAGTCATCAAGTTGATTATTTTAGTTAATGTAGATCTTATATGGACGAGTACACTGACGCTTCAATTATCACAACGAACAGACATAATATAGTCGTTAGGGTTATCAATACGTAAAAAGCAACAATCAAACAGTCTCCGTTCTATAATAAGTAAGTTTTAAGCTGATTATCGCCACGTAAGATGGCCAAGCTGGTGACCATCCAATAGCTCCTCCTCACATCACTAACTGTTAACTGGTTAGACTGGAGGCTCCGGTGTTATCATCAATCTCAGCAGCCGCCCGCGTGCAGTCAACAAGCCGATTATTTAAGGGGAAGATGCAGTCATTACCCCGGACGTCATTAAGCTGACGGCGACTGCAAAGCTGATGAATAAACTAATGAATTAAGCTCTGTGTGTGTGGG
>NC_051407.1:1816784-1816851 GCF_015228065.2 Penaeus monodon | reverse complement strand
AAGAGAAGAGGCGACAAAGAATAAAAAAGAGACAAAGGAAAAGGTATTAATAGCCTACCCCCCCCAA
>NC_051407.1:1816593-1816733 GCF_015228065.2 Penaeus monodon | reverse complement strand
AGGCCTTATCCATCGGCTAGTTCGACGCGATAAATATTTAAAGTGTCTTTATCATGTCCTCAATCACTTTTACATTGCACTCAGTCTCATCTGCATATAAGAAGGGAGATTAAGGTCATGGCGATCAATATCATCTTAAA
>NC_051407.1:1815897-1816183 GCF_015228065.2 Penaeus monodon | reverse complement strand
AAGCCAAGAGAGAAAAAGCAAAACAAAAAACCCGCAATTCCGTCCCAAGCATCCGTCCCCCGAGTCCCATTACGAAGGAAAAATAACAGCTTATAAAACCATTTCCATTATTTATGTACCTTCTCCCTTCCCCTAATCGCCGTCTGTGTGTTACTTCCTTCTTTCCCTTTATCTGTCGCCTTCCCCTCGATTTCTTTCTTTCTGTTACGTTCCCTTCCTTTCGCCCTTTCTCTGTTATGACATCTATTTCAGGATGTCGCCGTTATCGTTAAAACTTCTTCCTGTG
>NC_051407.1:1815249-1815790 GCF_015228065.2 Penaeus monodon | reverse complement strand
ACGCCCACTGGCACACTTTCTTTAATCCCCTTCCCTCCCTCTCTCTCACTCCTCCCCTTTTCTCCCCTCTCCTCCTCCCATCCCTCCCCTCCTTCCCGCCACCCCCAACCTCACCGCCCGGCGCTCTTCCTCAGCTCGAGCTCTCCAACTCCCAAGGGCCTCTCACTCTCTGGCTCTCCGGGTACGTCGCCAAACTCGATTCTTCCCTTAAACCTACACACACAGCCCAATGATAATATAATTAAGACGATACAGCCACAACAGTAGGCTACAGTGACCTGACTCTTAATAGGATGCGGTCACAGTCCAGTGATGTTATAATTAAAGACGATACAGTGACCTGACTCTTAATAGGTACAGTTGACAGAAGTCCTGTTGTATAACACTTAACACAATGCAGTCACAGATGTACAGTGATAGATATTTTTGATAGTATTCAGTGAATTAGGTGCTCCACAATGCAAATACAAGAGTGATGCCTTAGGTCTCACTTGTTAAAAATACAAGTTAAATTCACATGCCTGCACGCATGCTCAAGAAA
>NC_051407.1:1815068-1815210 GCF_015228065.2 Penaeus monodon | reverse complement strand
TCTCTTTCACATGCCAATGACTAAAACACACCATTGGTAAAACTTGAAAGCTCTCCTAAATACAGACTGCTCTAATGACATTTGCATTACATATATGTAAATGTGTGACTGTAAGTTATTAGTGGGTGGGTGGGTGATTCGA
>NC_051407.1:1814465-1814713 GCF_015228065.2 Penaeus monodon | reverse complement strand
AAGTTCCGAAGAGACCCCCCCCACCCCCCGTCCAGCATCCGCCAAAAGTGTACCATTTCGCCAGATGAACCGCGCGCAGCCTTCTCTTCCTCGTATCGTACATTTCGCTCTCCACTGAAGGAGACACTCGATTGGCGGAAGCACTCTGCTCGGTCGAGGGAAGTAGGAGGTCCTTACCCCCCCCCCCCACCCTGCCCGAAACGCCCTTGTCAAACTCGCGAGTCTGTGCCTGGGCGTCTGGGCTCATG
>NC_051407.1:1813900-1814062 GCF_015228065.2 Penaeus monodon | reverse complement strand
ATAGAATAAAAGTCGTGAATAAAAGTCGCGACGTTTCGAATCCATAAGGCTCTCCTCGATCGAACAAACCGAAATTGTTCGTCTTTCTCCTCCTCCGAAGAGAAATCCTCCGGGAATCCAAAACATCACGACTTTTATCGAGTTCCTATTCTGAGTTTCATT
>NC_051407.1:1813003-1813530 GCF_015228065.2 Penaeus monodon | reverse complement strand
CTCCCCGCCCCCGAAATCCCGCCACCCCGCCCCATGCGCCGCGCCCGCCGGCCTGCGCCCGCGCCCTTGCCTCCGCTCGAACCGGGGCCGCGGCGCGAGCAGGGTCCGGGAGGCGCGGCGTGCAAGCCTGGGAGCGAGGGTATCACATGCAGCTGTCGCCCGGGCCTCCTGCATGACAAATCTCCTTCTCCTGTCGTCGAGTTTCTTATTCGCAACCCTTTTTTTTGAAGTCTTTTTCTTGCTTGTCCTTTCTTTCTCATCGTTTTCTTTTTGTTTTTCTTGTTTATTTTGTCCTTCCTCTTTCTCCTCGTTTTCTTTTTTTTAATTTACTAGTTTATTATGTCCTTCCTCCTTCTCCTCGTTTTCTTCTTTTTTAATTTTCTTGTTTATTATGTCCTTCCTCTTTCTCCTCGTTTCTTTTTTTCACTTCCATTATCATTTTTTTTACCTGACTTCCGTCATTGCCAAAAAATATACAATTAAAGCTTAATATCCAGCGAATAACATCTTTTATTACTTATCAACAC
>NC_051407.1:1812370-1812525 GCF_015228065.2 Penaeus monodon | reverse complement strand
TGGTGTCTAACGGCCGAGTGTGATTGCAATAACATTTTTTCCCCTCGTTCTGAGCCCGGCCGAGGGGATCGCATTATCACGGACGCAACAACTAGATAAACAGCAACTTCGCCCACTCGTTGCTTAACTGTTAGTCTCTTCTCTCTATCCCACTT
>NC_051407.1:1811278-1812004 GCF_015228065.2 Penaeus monodon | reverse complement strand
TCACCCCCCCCACAATCAGACCACTAACAAGCGGTCGTGTCAGGCCTTCTTCGTCCCTTGAACCGTGTTCTTATCTCGCTTATCGCTTGACCTTCCTTCCGTCTCACAGAGTGAATTGCGTGACCATTTTTTTTAAATCTTATATCCGTGTTCTTTATTTTTCGTTTCGTCTACATTTTTTTTTTTACTCTTGTTTTTTAATCAAATTAGTGGTGTTTTTTTGTACATACATTAACTCTTCCATTTCTGTGTATCAATGTGTCATTAAAGAAAGTAAAAAAATATAAATCAATAAATAAAGGAGGTAAAAAAAACTAGCAATCAAACAAACAAAATAAAAATAACAGATGAATAAATAAAAAAACAACAAACAGATCAATAAAAAACAACAAAACACAGACAATCACAATTGCTAACAATCTACCAAATAAACACAAATCACCACATATCGTAGAAAAAAAAAACAATAATAAAGATAATAAAAAAAAATCTAGCAAAGATAACAAAAAATCACCAACAACAACAATAAAAAAGATAATGAAAAGAAACAACAAAGATAAAAAATCACGAACAACAATAATAATAATAATAAAAAAATCATCAACAAAAAAGATCATAAAAAATCCAACACATATAATAAAAAAATCACGAACAACAATAAATAAGATAATTTTAATAAACCCAATAAAGGTAATAAAAAAATCACGAACATTTAAAAAAAATATC
>NC_051407.1:1810961-1811147 GCF_015228065.2 Penaeus monodon | reverse complement strand
TACTCAAAAATTCATCACAATTTATCGCTCCAATCCCCTGGCATTTAACGGCCCCGCTGGCCCAACGCAAAGACAAGGCAACTTTCACCTGAGGAGCAACACGTCCGAAACACGAACGCCGGAAGACGGACCAGACTCCGGACGCAGCAATAACCGGGGACACAACACCGCTAAGCGAGGGCACGC
>NC_051407.1:1810003-1810302 GCF_015228065.2 Penaeus monodon | reverse complement strand
CACAGCCTCCATATAAACCTCTCTAACCCTCATACTCCCCCCTCCCCTCCATCGCGCGATGCAGTGCCGCGCCCCCCCTACCCCCCCTCCGGCAGCAGCGGAGCCAAGGAGATCGTAAAGTTAATTATATGGGAGTCTTCCTGATCTCCCCTCCCCCCCTCTCCCCCCACCCCTTGGCGACACTGTGGGTCGTATTCAGACTCATTTCGCGGGCGGCTGGCGAGTCTGCTTATTAGTATGTATAGCGATGTTGGGGCTTGTACTTATTCTTGTAATTATAAGGGCTGGCGCACGCCTGC
>NC_051407.1:1809492-1809761 GCF_015228065.2 Penaeus monodon | reverse complement strand
CCGCACCTCCTACACCCGCCCCCCCCCCTTAAACCTAAACAACACAAACACCTCCGGGCAATTAAAATCCCCGATCACGCGACCGCTCTCGCAAACAAACAACAGCAAAACAATTGAAACAAAACAACAGAACCGGGTACAAAGGCATAAAGAGAAACACGCCGAACGAATCCCCCTTTTAATTATTATTAAAGAAAAGGAACCACGAGAGAGAGAGAAAAAAAAGGTGGAAAAAAAAAATAAATAAAAATCAGCTCCAGAAGGCGTGT
>NC_051407.1:1809328-1809428 GCF_015228065.2 Penaeus monodon | reverse complement strand
AGAAAGTAACAAATAAAAGAAGGGGGAGGGATGGAGGAATGAAAGAGAAGGCCGTGGAGGAAGGAGGAATAGGATGACGTACAATAAAAGAGGAAAGTAA
>NC_051407.1:1808831-1808926 GCF_015228065.2 Penaeus monodon | reverse complement strand
CACTTCTTGTTTTATGGGAGACGGAGAGCGCACGCGCGGATAGGCATGCCTGCAGTGTTCTGACGCAATATAAAAACACTATACATGCACACATG
>NC_051407.1:1808636-1808751 GCF_015228065.2 Penaeus monodon | reverse complement strand
GTCACACATGCAGATGTACAAAGCATCACAAATATTTCCCACTAAAATGCACATTTATAATAGATTGCTCATTGTGCAATTGAATTAAATGAATTGCAGCTGGTGTGTATGTTAA
>NC_051407.1:1808073-1808376 GCF_015228065.2 Penaeus monodon | reverse complement strand
CACCAGCTCTCCCTTCCCGCATACCAGACCGCTCCCCTCACCTCCATTCTCTCTTATGCCCCTTGCTTTACTTACTTTACTTCATCCAGTGCAGTTAATAGTACTCACGCCACGCTCTCATGCTTCATACTGCAGCATAACTTCGACATGCTTCCGACTCGGCGTCACACATTTCCTCTCATGCTTCAGTTCATCAAAAAAAAGGAAAAAAAAAGCATCAAATATTTCACGCATTCGACATTTCCTCACATGCTTCAGTTCACGCCTTCCGCGTGCAACTTGCGTGCAAAGGGCCATTCAGCG
>NC_051407.1:1807857-1808000 GCF_015228065.2 Penaeus monodon | reverse complement strand
AAGGCGGAAAACAATGCATCACACGTAGCAACTCACGCAAGGCCACTTTGTTCTCCGGAAGCGCACATCTCACCCTATCGTCTCACCTGCGAAGAGAATCAGAAAGACAATTAATAATCGATACAAACAAGGCAAAATACAAA
>NC_051407.1:1807564-1807659 GCF_015228065.2 Penaeus monodon | reverse complement strand
GTTGTTACCGTGGCAACAGGATATGACATAAAAAAAAATATATTGCTCGTTCTTGCATCCTAAAATGCAATCAAAGGAAAGTAAAAAAATATATA
>NC_051407.1:1807394-1807504 GCF_015228065.2 Penaeus monodon | reverse complement strand
ACTTCTGCCTACTTCAGAAAACAAATCACGATCGGAAAAAACAAACTTCTTAAATGATAATCAGACAAAAGACCCAACTCTCGGGCCGGAATCTACAAAACCCCACTCAC
>NC_051407.1:1807159-1807364 GCF_015228065.2 Penaeus monodon | reverse complement strand
GGTTCCATTGAAAGAGAAACAGAAAAAAACTCATGTCTTTCTATTCACGAGGAAAGAAAAACATTTACGCGAGCAAGAGTAGCAATGATAAACGAAGCGCCGACAGCAACATCCTGGACTTCATAGACCGCAGATTACGTGTAAAAGTCTACGGTATCTTCGCGCCTCCCTTCCCTTACCCGCAGAATAAAATGACTTTCATTTC
>NC_051407.1:1807012-1807125 GCF_015228065.2 Penaeus monodon | reverse complement strand
ACACACGAATAATTCTTATCACAGACAGTCCAAGATAAAGCAAAGCTGTAACTGGATTCAGGTCGTAAATCGAGGAAAGAAATTTCGACAAAACTTCTAAAACCATAATCTAT
>NC_051407.1:1806528-1806924 GCF_015228065.2 Penaeus monodon | reverse complement strand
TTCCCCAAATTTATTGCATAAGATATTTCCACTGTACTCAGCATCTGCTATAAAAAAACCTATGATATAACGTTACGAGTATAAATCATTTGCATAAAAGCAAGGCCAGGTTCTTATACTTAGTCCGAGCTGTGCATAAAGGCGAAAATAAAAATTCTCGACCATTACAACACAACAGAATACTATATAACAAACTTAAAAGAACGCCTGATATATATAAATCATACCCATCACATACTAATATAACTACAACGCCTCGGGAATATACTAAACTTGCCATATAAAAAAAAAATCATAACTGCAACTAAACCTACCCACGCGTGAACACTTGGATAATAAGATAAACTGAAGATTAAACCTGAACTAATGCTTATGTATATCATATGACATCGTTCA
>NC_051407.1:1806161-1806370 GCF_015228065.2 Penaeus monodon | reverse complement strand
TTAATTTGATACATCAAGTGGCAAAAATATAGCTCCAACTACGAAATTCAATCATTTTAATATACAAATAAAACTGTGACTTGTGTCTGTAATATCATCCAGTGACAGATGACGTGTTGAAAGGGAAATAAATTCAGGAGAATAACAGAATAATAAGAGAAGAAATAATACTACACCAACACTTTTTTTTTATTTGCGGGGCTGCCCTC
>NC_051407.1:1805895-1806025 GCF_015228065.2 Penaeus monodon | reverse complement strand
GACGGAGTGAGTGATGTAGCGAGCTCAGGACGGGTTTCATAATCCTCCAAGTTACGCAGTTTAGCCCCACAGGATGAACTTGCGTGCTCCGCTCTCGACACACACGCAGGACTAATTACTAGCTGGGTGC
>NC_051407.1:1805506-1805637 GCF_015228065.2 Penaeus monodon | reverse complement strand
TTTTAAGTCTAAACGAAACGCCTTCCGATTCAAAGAAAAAAGCTTGAGGCAATAATCAAAAGCGGCGGTAAAAATGCGTGGCCCATTGTAGACAGGAACAATGTGTGAACACTAGCCCACTCGGCCCCGTT
>NC_051407.1:1805004-1805312 GCF_015228065.2 Penaeus monodon | reverse complement strand
TTCAATGTGTGCGTGCTTCTTATATACACAGCCTTTTCAGTCCAATCTTCTGTGCACTGCAACAAGACTGATTGCAACAATTTTAACTCGCTTCATCTATAAAGCAATAACAACCGCCCTGACCATCAGCACCGGTTACTCACCATCCATAACCACACAGGATTGCAACATACCACATTAACTTGCAAGATTAATTACGCACAACCGAAAACAACCACCGAATTAAAACTCCCATCACAATTTCAACCAGAAACGCTTCCACGGCCAATATGAGTCACGCAAGAGCAGCGCAACATAGAACATGATGA
>NC_051407.1:1804850-1804947 GCF_015228065.2 Penaeus monodon | reverse complement strand
TACAAGCGTCAAAATCGTCGGAAATTAAAACCACATACAGTTAGAGTCACTATCGCAACAACCGACCAATTACTCAAATCATCCTTACATCAATAAT
>NC_051407.1:1804456-1804609 GCF_015228065.2 Penaeus monodon | reverse complement strand
CTCTCATTAATTACAATCCTCTGCCTATGATCGAGGGTAACGTCGAAGCCAGCTACCGTAACTCAGGTGCTCACGGCGGCGAACGGAAATGATGGTAATAAAAGAGATTTAAAACCTCGGGGCATAACAAGCGTCCATGTCACATGCGAAAAA
>NC_051407.1:1804104-1804298 GCF_015228065.2 Penaeus monodon | reverse complement strand
GCTGCGAAAGTGGAAAAGGAAAAGGAAAAATAAGTCCGGTATTCCAACTATCTTCGGATTTCCCGTCTCCTCTTTCTCTTTCCCCTTGCCTCTCTCATTCCTTCCTCTGCTCACTCCAATTCTATTTTTCTTTGTTTCGGTCTTTGCTACTTCCTTTTTGGCCCTTTTGGGAGATTTCTTTCAATATATATTCT
>NC_051407.1:1803585-1803695 GCF_015228065.2 Penaeus monodon | reverse complement strand
AACTCCACAACACAAAAACAAACAAACTTACACACCAGATAAAACAAGTTCATTTTTGCAATTGCACGTCAGCAGAGCGACAGGGTGAGGGCGTGGTCAATCTGTCCCGA
>NC_051407.1:1803482-1803551 GCF_015228065.2 Penaeus monodon | reverse complement strand
ACACGCGCGCCGCTTTTCCGTGTGTTTGTTCGGCGAAACAAATTACGGGCAGACAGCCATCCCCAACAG
>NC_051407.1:1803097-1803162 GCF_015228065.2 Penaeus monodon | reverse complement strand
ATGTGAAGTCAAGTGCAATACCTTAACCAAATATACAAATATAAATCCTCCTCACACAACAACAA
>NC_051407.1:1802950-1803062 GCF_015228065.2 Penaeus monodon | reverse complement strand
CCTTTCAAAGACATTCAAGTCAATATATATTTTCATTCTGGTGATAAAACTGCCAATTACCGAAAAAATATGATGCATTTTTGACATTTCCAGGGAGAACTATTTTTTTTTC
>NC_051407.1:1802515-1802621 GCF_015228065.2 Penaeus monodon | reverse complement strand
CACACATGGCTGATAAAACCTCCTGTCCCTTAGCGTACATATAATCGCCGTCATCGCAACCCTTATCGACGACTCTGACGGATGACTTGCTGGATGACGCAACCAA
>NC_051407.1:1802077-1802307 GCF_015228065.2 Penaeus monodon | reverse complement strand
ACCAGAGCTATAAAGAGAGAACCAGAGACGGAGACAGAGAACAGTCAGAAACACACAGACAGACAGAGGACGAAGGCCAAATACCCAGAGACACCAAGGCAAAATTCCCCAAATACCATAACTTCGGCCACTTTAAAGACACTTAAAAATACAGGTCGTTCCCCGCGCCCTTTTTCCACCCGGCTTCCGACGCCCGTGAGTATCTACGGGGCTGGCGACCCGGACGAGAA
>NC_051407.1:1801483-1801867 GCF_015228065.2 Penaeus monodon | reverse complement strand
AGAAAGTTACCCACGTCTCTAGTCTCCTTATCTTCCGCCAGTTATTCGCCAACAACGAAAACAAAAAAGGTAGAAGGAGAGAAAAAAAGAGGAGAAACAGAACAACATGAATAATGATAATAATTACCGGTTTCGTTTTTCAATACAAACCATTCGATAACTGACATCACTATGATCCCCATTTGCATTTAACGTTTAATAATCATAGTTACGACAATAACAACAAGATTTATAACAACAATAACAAAGACAATAACAAAAGAGGAGAGAAAACCGGAAAAGAAAAAGGTCTTACAAAAAGAAACAAGAGAAAAGACAACAGAAAACAAGCGAAAGGTCACTTCCTGGTCACTTTAACATTCATCTGTTCCGGCTGCCCACCAC
>NC_051407.1:1801304-1801410 GCF_015228065.2 Penaeus monodon | reverse complement strand
TATATATATATAAAAGGATGCCTGGCACCGCTACGTCAGGAGAATGGATGCATGTGAACCCAACAAATGCGTTAAAAGGCTGAAAATAAATCGGGCCATGGATGGA
>NC_051407.1:1800147-1800404 GCF_015228065.2 Penaeus monodon | reverse complement strand
ATAATATCAGTTAAACTAACCGTTTCGTATAAATCGAATAAGTGACATTTGCTAAAACAATATATCTGCAAAAGTTTGTCGGTAAAAATGGAAAAAAAATAAAACGCGCCATATTGTCGGATTTTTATAATAGAAAGTCAATAAAACCTGTAGTACCAATTTCATACCACAGCAGTGATTCCTATACAAATAAACTTAGATTGGACCCCATAAAACGGCCAACACGAAATTTGGGGAAATTTAAAACCCCAAACACA
>NC_051407.1:1799236-1799508 GCF_015228065.2 Penaeus monodon | reverse complement strand
TTGCAACAACATTGCAGAACAAGAGATTCCCAATACTACTGTAAAATATTACGCGGTAACACTGTAATTCCCGGGATATATCCTTGTTAATGACGCGAATAGCATCGAAACATGAGATCGACCTGCAAAACCAAAAATTCAAAAACTCTGGGGATTAGGAACAACTCACACATTTGAGATCACTAACACGTATGTACAATGTGCATCCTGTCATTTTTCTTCAGTCTAATTTCTTAATTTATCGAAATACGTACGTACAATGTACACCCTCT
>NC_051407.1:1798778-1799126 GCF_015228065.2 Penaeus monodon | reverse complement strand
ACACGTACACCCTCTCATTTTACTCCAATGTCTAATTTCTTATTCCATCGAAATACGTATCGCTATCTGCCTGGACGAACTGCGATGCATATTATACCGACTTGCTTTACCCTTACACTGAAAATCACTAGTTTAGCGTTGTGTCGAGTCATGAGCCATTTTAACGGTAAAGACTTAGTAATAGGTAGGGTCCTTTTTTATCATACACTTTCTAAAAGTATTAAAGATTAGTTGTTTTTTTGCCGTGAGTATCAACCAATAGCGAAAGGAATGTTGAATATCAGAAAATAGTTAGTGCTGTGATAAAATTCCTGATTATTATATATCACGAAAAGTAAATAAGTCATC
>NC_051407.1:1798360-1798549 GCF_015228065.2 Penaeus monodon | reverse complement strand
ACACCATGACAGCAGCAAAGGTCCTCCCACTCGCCAAATTAAGGCCCCATGATTCTGTAACTCGGCCATTTCTCGGCAAAGGTTCTAGAGGAGACATTTATACACTCATACCCTGGTAGCAGCTTGCGCGTGGCGCGGCTTCGTTCGGCGCCTAAACAAGTTGACGCGATCTAAACAGGTGTTTGAAGT
>NC_051407.1:1797985-1798243 GCF_015228065.2 Penaeus monodon | reverse complement strand
CGAAAATAAATATAAAAAAGGGAGATAATGAAGGGGGGAAGCACGGAATGAAGAGTGGAGAAGAGAGAGGGGAGAATAAAGGAAAAGAAAAGAAAAACACCGGACGTCAAAGCCAAAAGGCGGCCGCTTAAACAAGGGCTGTTTTTTGCTATCTATGTCGCCGGTTTCGGAAGAGACAGCGGCGACGGCGGTGGCGCGCTGTCACCCACCGCCCGCCGAGGAATGCCGACGTAATTATACACGGGGCTGTACGATCGG
>NC_051407.1:1796871-1797159 GCF_015228065.2 Penaeus monodon | reverse complement strand
AGACGAAAGGCAGAAGAAACAAAAAGATTTTTAAAAAATGAACGATAAATTGAGAGAAACACCAAAAACGAAAGAAAAGGGAAGAGAGGGAAACGGAGAATAAGAAGCTTGTGCCTGAGAATGTGTACCATTGGGGAGTTAAAAATACGACCGCCTCCCTCGTATGCATGGATCCGAGACCGCTGCAGACACGGGGGGGGGGGGGGGGCCAAGAGGTGTTGACACCAAGTTCCAATCACGGCGCGGAAATTATGCTGTTAGCGGTGATTGCATAACGACCTCGTGTAT
>NC_051407.1:1796458-1796620 GCF_015228065.2 Penaeus monodon | reverse complement strand
ACACCCCCAAACGCGCTTACATAAACACCCTCACAGATAGAGTTATTAAGATTCCATTACAGATACCAAGCATAATATCGGGAGATTATTCAGCTCCAATATTCATAATAATCGAGAGCGAAGAAAATTAAAAAACTAAGTCCTGTTTACACTTTTAAACGA
>NC_051407.1:1795962-1796034 GCF_015228065.2 Penaeus monodon | reverse complement strand
CGCGTAAACACAAACACAAATCGCTGAGAACCTAAGAACCTGCGCCTAGTAAGCCTCACCTTGCAGCCTTTT
>NC_051407.1:1795549-1795857 GCF_015228065.2 Penaeus monodon | reverse complement strand
CCCTAAAGTCTCCAGGCGTGGCAATAACGCCCCCCTCTCTACCCTTCCCAACTCCCTTCCCTCCCTCCCCCTTTTCCCTCCTTTCTACCCCCCCCACCTTCCCCCCCTTCCCTCCGCGTCTTCCTCTCGCGTCTGAATAATGTAACGTGTGTCGCAGGTGCCTTCCGGTGCCGCCTCCACGCTCTCTGATGGTCCTGTGTTCCTGGCACTCCGATCTGCATATCCCATCAGTAATTCACTTTGTATCTATATGCACGTGTATGTATTACATACTAGTTGTCTGTTTTTATCTGTTATTTTTTCCGTGG
>NC_051407.1:1795240-1795422 GCF_015228065.2 Penaeus monodon | reverse complement strand
CCAGACAGACAACCAGAAAGAGAGAGAGATACAAAAGTTAATGTCCGTACGTTTACCAAAATACCACATCTCCCTCGCCCTCCGCCATTATCGTGAACATCAAATTATCTGTTTTCATTCGGCCCCTTTCCCCAACCTTCAAAGGCCGTCGCTCGAAAATAAACCAAGTCATCAGTGTCACC
>NC_051407.1:1794701-1794991 GCF_015228065.2 Penaeus monodon | reverse complement strand
TTCTTTAGGCCTCGACGTGGGGCTCAGTCATCACTCCGCGTCCTGTTGTTATCACTCCCGTGCTGGAAGGGTTCGCCGCGGCTCGTGTCAGGCAGTCCGGGTACCCGGTTCTGCCTCCTGGTTCTCGCTTTCGTTCCTTTCCCTCTGGTTCTCAATATCGTCATTTCGTTCTGGTTCTAGAATTTCGTTATTTCCTTCCGGTTCGACTTTCGTCCATTCATCCTGGTTCTAAATATCGTTATTTCCTTCCGGTTCGACATATCGTTCATTCTTGGTTCTAATATCCACCA
>NC_051407.1:1794045-1794640 GCF_015228065.2 Penaeus monodon | reverse complement strand
CGGTTCTAAATTTCGTTATTTCCTTATGGTTCTACTTTCGATCCTTCCTTGAAATTCTACATTTAGACTTTCTTCTTTTATCTACTGCCCTTAATTCAACCCTTTTATTTATTTACTTTTTGTTATTCTACATTTGGTATATACCAATTGGTTATACTTTTTTCTCTATACCTATCGTTCCATTTTTTTTATTCTTCCTTTCACTGTAAACACTCGTGACCTTCCTTCTGCTCTAATTATTTTTTTAATGACACCTCATCTGGGTTTCAAAGCCTTAAACAAATCCAAATGATATATATTTCAAATAATCGCCATTTACATATTCACGATGTGCCGGCGCGAAATTTGCATACGCCCCAAAAACACATCGGTATCTAAAGCGTATTCCAATTTAACTGCGTTCCGACAAATTAATTAATACGCGGTTTATTTGGGGAAAAAAACAGGACGCCCAGCTAAGCGCAGTTAACTTACCATTGAGAATTTAATTGAGATAAAGCACGGCCAATTACGGTCGATCGGTCCTAATTAAGGAGAGTAAGATCGGAATTAATATCCGTGAATTTCCTTTCTAAGGATTGTTTCCCACTTCAGG
>NC_051407.1:1793535-1793720 GCF_015228065.2 Penaeus monodon | reverse complement strand
CTGCCCCGCCAGCCCTTCCAAAAGCCATGAGGTGTGCAGACGAACGACAAACCAGTCTTGGGATCAACGCCTCATGAATAATTAATCCACAGATACCTTATACGGACCATAAGGGGATATGTCGTCCACTATCTATCATTACAAAAAAAAAAAATATATATATAGCAAGGCAAAGAACGGGAGTA
>NC_051407.1:1793360-1793482 GCF_015228065.2 Penaeus monodon | reverse complement strand
AGGTAAGCGACATCCTTTAACAGTTGCCAAAGGTTTCTGGTCGCGCTTTTTCAGTCACTGGAGGTTTAAGAGTTTGGCCCAAGCAAAAAGTAGCCGCACTGATCGATAAACAGGTCAAACAG
>NC_051407.1:1792336-1792600 GCF_015228065.2 Penaeus monodon | reverse complement strand
CATCAACAACACTGTCCCCCAACAAAAATAATCACGACCACAAACGCACCACAACAAATACAAGAAGCGACCACTCCTCGCGACTCAAACGACGACCGCCGCGCCATCTTTATGCACGGCGACGACCCGGGGCAGGTTCCCCCTTGGCCGATAAAACGCGCTGTCCCTTTCTCTGCAGACTTGTCCTTGCGGTCTATCCCTACGACGGGGCCCCCTCCTTCGCAAAATCTACTATCCTACGCATTATCCAGATCATCAAATCAT